>NC_079200.1:8028511-8046011 GCF_029499605.1 Hyla sarda | reverse complement strand
CGCACCAGCATATGGTCTCACAAGGGGTCTGAGGATCTCATCTCGGTACCTAATGGCAGTCAGGCTACCTCTGGCAAGCACATGGAGGGCTGTGCGGCCCCCAAAGCAATGGCACCCCCACACCATTACTGACCCACCGCCAAACCGGTCATGTTGGAGGATGTTGCAGGCAGCAGAACGTTCTCCACAGCGTCTCCAGACTCTGTCACGTCTGTCACATGTGCTCAGTGTGAACCTGCATTCATCTGTGAAGAGCACAGGGCGCCAGTGGCGAATTTGCCAATAGAGATGTCGCGAATTGTTCCTGGCGAATTTAGCATGTTCGCATCGCCGGGCGAACATATGTGAAGTTCGATTCGTGCCCTATACTTTAACATTGCGGTCAACTTTGACCCTGTGAGTCAGAGTCAGCAGACACATTTCAGCCAATCAGAAGCAGTCCCTTCCTTCCAGACCCTCCTGCACGGAGGCCATTTTAACCTCATTCATCGTGCTGCAGGGTCAGAGATAGGAGGGTCAGAGAAGCTGCTCCTGCTATATAGGGAAAGCGATAGCGAGGTTGCTGCTAGGTGGGGTATTCAGGGTCCAGTTTACTCCTAAAGCACTAGGCTAACATCTGCTTTAAGGACAGCACCTAAAAAAGGCATTTTAGGGCTCAAATATCAGTCCGTCTGTCTTGCAACAGCTGGAGGCACCCTGGTTGGGACGGGAACCGCTGGTTCAAAGGGGTACTCCAGTGTATAACTTAAGTTTCTTCTAGCAACTAACTCCTACAGTTTTTTTAGGGCTGAAATATCAGTCCTTGTGTCTTGCAGCGCTGGGGCCTTTGGTTCAAATCCCACTATGTGCTGCCTCAAGGGGGGCTCTAACTATGTGCTGCCTAACATGGGGGAATCTATGTGCTGCCTAAAGGGGGGGGGGGGGGATCTAACTATGTGCTGCCTAACATGGGGGAATCTTATGTGCTTCCTAAAGGGGGGATCTAACTATGTGCTGCCTAATTTGGGGGAATCTTATGTGCTGCCTAAAGGGGGCCTCTAACTATGTGCTGCCTAACATGGGGGAATCTATGTGCTGCCTAAAGGGGGGGGGGGGATCTAACTATGTGCTGCCTAACATGGGGGAATCTTATGTGCTTCCTAAAGGGGGGATCTAACTATGTGCTGCCTAATTTGGGGGAATCTTATGTGCTGCCTAAAGGGGGCCTCTAACTATGTGCTGCCTAACATGGGGGAATCTATGTGCTGCCTAAAGGGGGGATCTAACTATGTGCTGCCTAACATGGGGGAATCTATGTGCTGCCTAAAGGGGGGATCTAACTATGTGCTGCCTAACATGGGGGAATCTATGTGCTTCCTAAAGGGGGGATCTAACTATGTGCTGCCTAATTTGGGGGAATCTTATGTGCTGCCTAAAGGGGAGCTCTAACTATGTGCTGCCTAACATGGGGGAATCTATGTGCTGCCTAAAGGGGGGATCTAACTATGTGATGCCTAAAGGGGGGATCTAACTATGTGCTGCCTAAAGGGGGCAAAAGCATGTTATTCCAAAGAATTTAGGAATGTTAGGTGATTTATGCCCTTTATGGATTAAAACCAGACTCTGCCCCAACTATGTAATTTCCCATGGGAGTTTTGCCATGGATCCCGCTCCGGCACGCCACAGTCCAGGTAATAGTCCCCTTGAAACAACTTTTAAATCACTTTTGTTCCCATAAAGAGTCCCTGTGGGTTTTAAAATTTGCCTGCCCATTGAAGTCAATGGCGGTTCGCGAACTTTTGCGGGAGTTCCCGTTCGCGAACCGAAAATTTTATGTTCGCGACATCACTATTTGCCAATCTTGGTGTTCTCTGGCAAATGCCAAACGTCCTGCACTGTGTTGGGCTGTAAGCACAACCCCCACCTGTGGACGTCGGACCCTCATACCACCCTCATGGAGTCTGTTTCTGACCGTTTGAGTGGACACATGCACATTTATAACCTGCTGGAGGTCATTTTGCAGGGCTCTGGCAGTGCTCCTCCTGCTCCATCTTGCACAAAGGCGGAGGTAGCGGTCCTGCTGCTGGGTTGTTGCCCTCCTACAGCCTCCTCCATGTCTCCTGATGTACTGGTCTGTCTCCTGGTAGCGCCTCCATGCTCTGGACACTATGCTGACAGACACAGTAAACCTTCTTACCACAGCTCGCATTGATGGGCCATCCTGGATGAGCTGCACTACCTGAGCCACTTGTGTGGGTTGTAGACTCCGTCTCATGCTACCACTAGAGTGAAAGCACCGCCAGCATTCAAAAGTGACCAAAACATCAGCCAGGAAGCATAGGAACTGAGAAGTGGTCTGTGGTCACCCCCTGCAGAACCACTCCTTTATTGGGGGTGTCTTGTTGATTGCCTATAATTTCCACGTGTTGTCTGTTCCATGTGAAATTGTCAATCAGTGTTCTTCCTGAGTGGACAGTGGGATCTCACACAAGTGTCATTGAGTTACATGTGTTGTTTACGTGTTCCCTTTATTTTTTTGTAGCAGTGTATGTGTAGTAGTCTCCAAACTGTGGACCTCCAGATGTTACAAAACTACAGCTCCCAGCATACAGACAGGCACTTCCTTAGGGGGCAGGACCAGGCCTGAGGTGTTTGCCAGTAGTACACACATAGGCACTTCCTCCATTGGTTACCTGGGCAATCACAGCACAGCACATATTCCTCTCTGCTATGCTATGGCATAGTGCTGGTGAAAGTGCACTGATTTACTCCGTGGAGAGAAAAAAGGGTCGGTGCACCAGGTTTTGTACAATGCTGTGTGAGCAGAAATAATCAGTAGCAACACACAAAGGAAGGGGTTATGCTAAGCACTAGGGAAACCTTGACTTACCCTTGAGAGGGAAAACTTGATTTACCTTTCAGTATAGACCCTCTGGAGGAGGCAGACAGGCCCACATATTACAGGTACACTACCCAGGCTCCTCCTCTCTCCTGTACATAGGACTAGCTAAGCCCCCCCCTCCCCCTTTCCTTTGTTCTGGTATGTCTGCTTCTAAAGGCAACAACTGTCCAGGCATGCTGGGAGTTGTAATTTTAAAACAGCTGCAGGTCCACAGTTTGGAGACCACTGCCCTAGTGTAATGTTTTAACCGCGATTATATTGTGAGACACATTTCCTTCCTGACCGCCCTCCATGTTCCATTTCCGTCAAAAATAAATCCCTTACATAATGGGCAGGAAAAACGGTAATAAGATCTTTAGGTAATACAAGATGCTTAAAGGGGTACTCCGGTGCTCCAGGGTTCTGAACATTTTGTTCAGAACACTCGGAGCCGGAGGCCGTGATCGTGATGTTATGGCGATGCCCCTTGTGATGTCACGCCATGTCACGTCGGCTGACACGCCCCCTCCCATAGACATGAATGGAGGGGGCATGGCCATGACATCACGACCACTGCCGCAGGAAGCCGGCATATTTTTAGAACACCGGTTGCTGCAGGAGATCAGCCATCTTATCCCTTTGGATAGGGGATCAGCAGCAACACAGAAAGGAAGGGGTTATGATAAGCACTAGGGAAACTTTGATTTACCCTTGGGAGGGAAAAACTTGATTTACCTTTCAGATACAGTATGGCCCATCTGGAGGAGGCAGACAGGCTCACATATTACAGGTACTCCGTCCAGGCTCCAAACTGCGGAACCAGATGGACATGCAATGGGGATAATCCGGCTCCAAGTCCGAGCGTTCTGAACAAAATGTTCAGAACGCTGGAGCATCGGAGTACCCGTTTAAAGGGGTACTCCGGTGGAAAACTTTTTTTTATTTTTTTTTAAATCAACTGGTGCCAGAAAGTTAAACAGATTTGTAAATGACTTCTATTAAAAAATCTTAATCCTTGCAGTACTTATTAGCTGCTGAATACTACAGAGGAAATTCTTTGCTTTTTTTGAACACAGAGCTCTCTGCTGACCTCATGACCACAGTGCTCTCTGCTGACACCTCTGTCCATTTTAGGAACTGTCCAGAGCAGCATCTGTTTGCTACGGGGATTTTCTCCTACTCTGGACAGTTCCTGAAATGGACAGAGAAAAAAAAGTTTTCCACCGGAGTGCCCCTTTAAGTACCTGACCATAAACAACCCTGAAATATATGATAGTTTGGAGTCTTGACCACTAGGACCCCGACCAGTTATGGGAAGAGGTCCGCCATTTGAATGGAGGAATAGTCAGATGTGTCCACCACCTCTCCACCTTGAGGGTGGACTTTATGGAAGGGGTTTTCTGTAGTGAAGAATAAGGGTTCACACTGCGGAATTGTAGCTGAATCTCCGCTCATGGAATTCAGCGAGCGGAGATTCAGCCTGGCAGCCGGCGGCGGTGGTAGGACCGCGCGGCACTGCGCCATCACCATTGACGGCTATGCGGTGCTCGCGGACTTCCGCGCAAAGAATGAACATGTTCTTTCTTTGCGCGGAATAATTTCAGCGACGGGATTGTCCGCGGAAGACCCATTCACATAGCTAATGTTCACTGTGCAGAATTTTACTAGCGGAATTCCGCTCATGGGATTCCGCAGTGTGAACATACCCTTAAAGTCAATACAACATATAAGCTGTGACTTCGAGCAACTATGACGTTAAACAAACAGATGCCTATTGTTAAGACCAGAGGCGACTTCTGCTTTCCTCCCCTATAAAAACTCCTGTCTTCATAGAAATATAGAGAAAACTGAGAATATAAAGAATGTGGCCGAGCATTGAGGATGATGTGACCTCCAGCTGACCACCCTAAAGGTCTCCATACAGAAGGGTCAGGTATGTTCAGTTGGTGGGCTCTTGTTTTTTGGCTCTCCTCTTTCAGTACACATAACTCCAGGGTCGGTGCTACCATAAGGCAGGTAAGGCAGCTGCCTTAGGGCACCGAGCCTGTAGGGAGGGAAAAAACTGAATCCTCAACCACTCACTGGCAGGAGAATTGGACGCTTTACTTCAGGTGGGCATTGGGGGAACCAGAATGGGTTAGGCTGTGGGGGTTGTGGACTGTTGGCTACACTTTATGGCTGTATTGCCAGAGTGGGTCGGGAGAGGCAGGTGATCTGGGGTCTGGTGGGGGCACAAAATGCTTCTTTGCCTGTGTAGTCAAAAATCCTTGCACCAGCCCTGCATGACGCTCAATCGAGCTGAGTGTTCATGTTTATGTGTTGAAAAGCGTAGAGATGGCTGTTGGCTGGGTGAAGGTTCGGTTGACGGCCATTGAAGGTGTGTGGGCACCATTAGATAAGAATCTGGCCGAATACTTGTTCTAGGATCTATCTGACCCGACTTCTTATCTCTGAGGACCAAAGCGTTTGGCATAGTCCAACATTACTGATTCCTATGTCTATTATTAAAGGATAGTCAGGAGGTCGTTTTATAACATGTATAGACAGCTTTAGGTTGATAACTTTGGTAAAGCTTTAGGCTTCCTCTTGCCAGACCCCTGACAGCACCTTATCTGCTTGAGAACCGAAGGATCGAGCAGTTGAAATTTGCCACTGGTTGGTGATGATTCAGGAGGCTCCAGAGACACAACATCAGCATGCCCGGACAGCCAACGGTCGGTGAAGATTCAGGAGGCCCCAGAGACTCAGGAGACCCCAGATTCAGGAGGCCCCAGGGACACAACATCAGTGGTCTCAAACTGTGGCCCTCCAGATGTTGCAAAACTTCCATTCCAAGCATGCCCAGACAGCCAAAAGCCTGTCTGCCTTCTCCAGAGGATTCATTCCACACTGTCCCTAAAAGGTAAATCAAGGCTTCCCTCTCATGTCATCCCTTTGTGCAGTGGTCTCAAACTATGGCCCCCCAGATGTTGTAAAACTTCAACTCCCAGCATGCCCGGACAGCCAAAAGCCTGTCTGCCTTCTCCAGAGGATCCACACTGCCCCTAAAAGGTAAATCATAGCTGCCCTCTCATCTCACCCCTTTGTGCAGTGGTTTTAAACTGTGACCCTCCAGATGTTGCAAAACATCAACTCCCAGCATGCTCGGACAGCCAAAAGCCTGCCTGCCTTCTCCAGAGGATCCACACTGCCCCTAAAAGGTAAATGAAGGCTTCCCTCTCATCTCATCCCTTTGTGCAGTGGTCTCAAACTGTGGCCCCCCAGATGTTGTAAAACTTCAACTCTCAGCATGCTCGGACAGCCAAAAGCCTGCCTGCCTTCTCCAGAGGATCCACACTGCCCCTAAAAGGTAAATCAAGGCTTACCTCTTATCTCATCCCTTTGTCTAGTATTTTTTAAACTGCGGCCCTCCAGATGTTGCAAAACTTCAACTCCTAGCATGCTCGGACAGCCAAAAGCCTGCCTGCCTTCTCCAGAGGATCCACACTGCCCCTAAAAGGTAAATGAAGGCTTCCCTCTCATCTCATCCCTTTGTGCAGTGGTTTTAGACTGTGACCCTCCAGATGTTGCAAAACATCAACTCCCAGCATGCTCGGACAGCCAAAAGCCTGCCTGCCTTCTCCAGAGGATCCACACTGCCCCTAAAAGGTAAATCAAGGCTTACCTCTCATCTCATCCCTTTGTCTAGTATTTTTTAAACTGCGGCCCTCCAGATGTTGCAAAACTTCAACTCCTAGCATGCCCGGACAGCCGTTGGCTGTCCGGGCATGCTGGGAGTTGAAGTTTTGCAACATCTGGAGGGCCACAGTTTGAGACCACTGTGTAACATGGTTGGCCCATCCAACTAGCCACATTTTTTGATCTCGTTCAAAGGCTGTAAAGTTGGATGTAAATGACTTTCCGTAGTGTCCTCTCTCTTGTCCTTTACAGATAGTAAAAGAGGAAGGAAGCCTATTACTATATTTACAAATTACACTGCCCGGATTATGGGGGAGCGGCTGACTGTAAATTGAGGCTTTTACACCCGGCTTGATAGTCATGGACTATAGAACTGTCACAAAAGGAGATTGTACAAAGCCGAATGGGCACCTGAGAACTTCCCAGTTGTGGTTGTCATATGGAATAGGCCTCGGGGTGCCAGGGCGCCCCCTGTGACCCTCCTCATTGCTGACTTGCAGCCTCAGGGGTCTCAACTAAATTGCAACCAAGGGACCATCTGCTCGCGTCTCCAATGTTTAGGAATTGGTGGATTCTTAGGGGAATTTGGTTAAAGAATCAGTCCAGGAAATTATTTTTGCTTATATAGTTCAGCATAGGTTAATGTAGAGGTTCTTGTGTAGGCCTTGTGCTTACCTGATTTGGCTGATGTGGCAGGCGTGGGATTAGCAGACATGATTGATGAGAAAAATGTAATGTATCGTGCTAGGTAAATATCGCCGTGAGGAGAAAGTGATCTGACCTATAACATCAATGGAGGGGGTTAACACTTTTTTTTTTTACGGCATTTTTTCATGTATTTTCACTGCAATTTGGCAGTGATTTGCATAATTGTGCTAAATAGCACCTATTGCCAAAATACGGATAAAAGCACAAAGGTTTTAGCAAGAAATGCAATGTGTGAACACAGCCTCAGGAAAGATTTATATCTACTATATATCCTGATGCCATAGAGATAGTAGCAGTATACAGATAGAGCTGGAGGGGATGTGTATAACTACTATATATCCTGATGCCATAGAGATAGCAGCAGTGTACAGATAGAGCTGGAGGGGAGGTGTATAACTACTATATATCCTGATCCCATAGAGATAGCAGTATACAGATAGAGCTGGAGGGGAGGTGTATAACTACTATATATCCTGATCCCATAGAGGTAGCAGCAGTATACAGATAGAGCTAGAGGGAAGGTGTATATCTACTATATATCCTGATCCCATAGAGATAACAGCAGTATACAGATAGAGCTGGAGGGGAGGTGTATAACTACTATATATCCTGATCCCATAGAGATAACAGCAGTATACAGATAGAGCTGGAGGGGAGGTGTATAACTACTATATATCCAGATCCTATAGAGATAGCAGTAGTATACAGATAGAGCTGGAGGGGAGGTGTATAACTACTATATATCCTGATCACATTGAGATAACAGGAGCAGTATACAGATAGAGCTGGAGGGGAGGTGTATAAGTACTATATATCCTGATCCCATAGAAATAGCAGCAGTATACAGATAGAGCTGGAGGGGAGGTGTATAACTACTATACATCCTGATCCCATAGAGTTAGCAGCAGCAGTATACAGATAGAGCTGGAGGGGAGGTGTATAACTACTATACATCCTGATCCCATAGAGATAGCAGCAGTATACAGATAGAGCTGGAGGGGAGGTGTATAACTACTATACATCCTGATCCCATAGAGATAGCAGCAGTATACAGATAGAGCAGGATGGGAGGTGTATAAGCACTATATATCCTGATCCCGTAGAGATAGCAGCAGTATATAGATATAACTGGAGGGGAGGTGTATAACTAATATATATCCTGATCCCACAGAGATAGCAGCAGTATGCAGATAGAGCAGAGGGGAGGTATATAACTACTATATATTTTGATCCCATAGAGATTGCAGCAGTATACAGATCGAGCTGGGAGGGGAGGGGATCTGGTAGGTGAAAATGTCATCCTTTAGTTCACAGGAAGTCAGAACCCAGAACTGACAACCTGTGACACACAAAAAGCACACAGACTGGTGATCACATGACCAAGTTACACTAATGAAACGCATGGATGCAGCTGTGCTGGATCATAATAAATTGCGCTGTAGGACTAGTGATGATGTGGGGGGGGGGAATGAACAAAAAACTGAGTGCTTCCTTAAAGGACTCCAGCCCAAACTTACTTATCCCCTATCCACAGTCTGCCCTGTGTACGGATCTCTTCCTGACAATTACTTGACATGGTGGTAACTAGTGATGAGCAGCAGGGGCCATATTCCAATTTGCGATATTTCGCCAATATATTGACGATTATTCATCCTGTTCATTCAAAAAATTTGCATGGAAAATTCAAATGTGAAAAAAAAAACAAAAAAAAAATACAAAATAAGAATATTCATCATTACGAATATATAGCATTATATTCTAAATATTTGCGAAATCGCAAAGTGCCGATATTCGTGATAAAAATTCGCATTACGAATATTCGCGCTCAACACTAGTGGTAACATCTGGCTGAGGAATGAAGCGGCCGGATTCCAGAAGCGAGGAATTCAGTAGCAGTGTGAACTCCTGGGGAGACAACAATGTCTCTTCCTCCTGGGAGATCTCTGCGGTGGTGTCCGATGGCGGCGGTGACAGGAGGACATTTCTCACGCTGTATAATGCAATGATCTACGTAGGGTTCTCCTTAAAGGGGTACTCCACTGGGAGAAAAAAATAATTTTAATCAACTGGTGCCAGAAAGTTTAACAGATTTGTAAACTACCTCTATAAAAAAAAAATTAAAAAAAATCTTAATCCTTCCAGTACTTATCAGCTGCTGTATGGTGGCCAGGAAGTTCTTTTCTTTTGGAATTTCCTTTCTGCCTGACCACAGTGCTCTCTGCTGACACCTCTGTGCATTTTAGGAACTGTCCAGAGTAGGATCAAATCCCCATAGAAAACTTGTCCTGCTCTGGACGGTTCCTTAAATGGACAGAGGTGTCAGCAGAGAGCACTGTGGTCAGGCAGAAAGGAAATTCAAAAAGAAAAGAGCTTCCTGTGGATCATAACAGCAGCTGAGATGTACTGGAAGGATTAAGATTATTTTTTTTAATAGAAATAATTTACAAATCTGTTTAACTTTCTGCCACCAGTTGAT
The DNA here is from genome assembly GCF_029499605.1 of Hyla sarda. Lineage (NCBI taxonomy): Eukaryota > Metazoa > Chordata > Amphibia > Anura > Hylidae > Hyla > Hyla sarda. The sequence continues at coordinate 8,036,289 of NC_079200.1, read as the reverse complement.
TTAAAAAAATAAATAAATAATAAGTTTTCCAGTGGAGTACCCCTTTAATGCTCCTCCGAGGTGCTCTCCGGTGTTCATTGATGGGTGGTCGATTCGTATTGATCTTCTAGCTTGTTTTGTAGGACTTTATTCCTGTGTTTCCCAACCAGGGTGCCTCCAGCTGTTGCAAAACTACAACCCCCAGCATGCCCGGACAGCCTTCGGCTGTCCGGGCATGCTGGGAGTTGTAGTTTTGCAACAGCTGGAGGCACCCTGGTTGGGAAACACTGATCTATTCACTTCCTATGACATGTCGGTCACACCTACAGTGCTCTCTTCAGGAATCACCATTACTGCAGCATCATGGGATAGCCAAAAACCAAATGTGGGACCTACAATTAGACTAGCAGTCACCACGACGGGAAGCATAGCGCTTTACGGCAGTGGTCCCCAACCTAGTCCCCAAAGCTCCACCAACATTTTGGGTTGTTAAAGGGGTTCTCCGCTGCCCTGTCTTCCGGAGCTCCGCTCGCAGCGTCCGGAAGTTTATTACTCCGGGCTTCTGTGTTCGAGGCCGCCCCCTCGTGACGTCACGCCCACCCCCTTGTGACATCACGCCCGCCCCCTCAACAAAAGTCTATGGGAAGGGGGCATGACAGCGGTCGCGCCCCCTTCCCATAGACTTTCATTGAGGGGGCGGGCGTGACGTCACAAGGGGGTGGGTGTGACGTCACGAGGGGGCGGCCTTCCGTGTTGGAGGCCGCCCCCCTTGTGACATCACGCCCGACCCCTCAACAAAAGTCTATGGGAAGGGGGCGTGGCAGCGGTCGCGCCCCCTTCCCATAGACTTTCGTTGAGGGGGCGGGCGTGATGTCACAAGGGGGTGGGCGTGACGTCACGAGGGGGCGGCCTCGAACACGGAAACCCGGAGTAATAAACTTCCGAACGCTGCGAGCGGAGCTCCGGAAGGCAGGGCAGCGGAGAACCCCTTTAACAGATCACGGTGCAACACAGCTCCGTAGGTGGAAAAATTAAAAAAAAGTTATATGGGGTCAGAACAGGGCAATTTTAAGCATTATTTATTTTTTAAAGGAGTATTCCGCCCCTCCATTCATGTCTATGGGAGGGGAAGTGTCAGTCAGCACGCCCCCTCCCATAGACATGAATGGAGGGGGCGTGGCCGTGACATCACGAGGGGAGCGGTCTCGACTTCACGGCCTCGGAGGCAGCGCCCGGCACAGAATGCCCCAGCGGCGAGCCCCCTGCAATCATACATCTTATCCCCTATCCTTTGGATAGGGGATAAGATGTATATGGCCGGAATACCCCATTAAGTTTCATTTTTCTTAAACTACTAAATCAGTGTTTCCCAAACAGTGTGCCTCCAATTGTTACAAAACTACAACTCCCAGCATGCCCAAACAGCCTTTGGACCACCTAGGATAGAAACACTTAAAAGTAAAAGTTGATCAGCTACCCATAGCAACCAATCAGATCACTGCTTTCATTTTCCACAGGCCTCTTTAAAAATGAAAGAAGCCATCTGATTGGTTGCTATGGGCAACTGCACCACTGCAGCTGTTGTATGCTCTACGGGAAGTTGTGTAGTTCTTTCCGGTCTGACCACAGTGCTCTCTGCCGACACCTCTGTCCATGTCAGGAACTGTCCAGAGCAGGAGAAAATCCCCTTAGCAAACCTATCCGGCTCCGCCAGGCCCCGATATTATAAATGGCACATGGTGAGGGGCCCTGTGGCAGATTTAGTATTAGGCCTCAGGAGGAAACCCATTAAAGGGGTACTCCGGTGGAAATTTTTTTAATTACATTTTTTTAATGAACTGGTGCCAGAAAGTTAAACAGATTTGTAAATGACTTCTATTAAAAAATCTTAATCCTTTCAGTACTCATTAGCAGCAGTATGCTACACAGGAAATTATTTTCTTTTTGAATCTCTTTTTTGTCCTGTCCACAGTGCTCTCTGCTGACATCTCTGTCCGTGTCCGGAACTGTCCAGAGCAGGAGAAAATCCCCTTAGCAAACCTATCCGGCTCCGCCAGGCCCCGATGTTATAAATGGCAGATGGTGAGGGGCCCTGTGGCAGATTTAGTATTAGGCCTCAGGAGGAAACCCATTAAAGGGGTACTCCGGTGGAGATTTTTTTAATTTAATTTTTTTTTAATCAACTGGTGCAAGAAAGTTAAACAGATTTGTAAATTACTTCTATTAAAAAATCTTAATCCTTTCAGTACTCATTAGCAGCAGTATGCTACACAGGAAATTCTTTTGTTTTTGAATTTCTTTTTTGTCTTGTCCACAGTGCTCTCTACTGACATCTCTGTCCGTGTCCGGAACTGTCCAGAGCAGGAGAAAATCCCCATAGCAAACCTATGTTGCTCTGGACAGTTCCTGAGGTGTCAGCAGAGAGCACTGTGGGCAAGACAAAAAAGAAATTCAAAAAGAAAAGAATTTCCTCTGTAGCATACAGCTGCTAAAAAGTACTGAAAGGATTAAGATTTTTTTTTTTTTTATAGAAGTAATTTACAAATCTGTTTAACTTTCCGGCACCAGTTCATTTAAAAAAAAAAAAAAAAAGACGTTTCCACCGGAGTACCCCTTTAAACCTCTAGGCCGTGTATGGCAGACACGGAGTTAAATCCCTAAAAAAAAAAAGCGAATCTATCACCTCACTTACAAAGCCTTTTAGGTGAAACGGTGCCAGCTTGTAGGCCATAAAACGTCACGTAACAGTGCGCTCTCTGTGTCTGGCCCCTTCCATTCTTTACTTATTCATATACGAGGCCATAAAATATGCAGCGAGGGCCGAGGGCCGCACTTTGTGGGGGGGTGGGGGGGGGGGATCAGATCTGAAAGGCTTCCCCCTCACTGGCCGGTGGAGCGTTCGGGGAGCAGGCTATGAAGAGTGATCCTCGGTGGCCATTGTGGTGGCCCAGTGCGGCCCCGGCCTGGCGGACTCCGCCTAAGGCCCCATTGAATTTACACGTTCGGGATTCTTGTGTAGGTTCATATTCCTCAGCAAATGTTAGGCCGCGTTCACACCACGTTCTTGCAGTACAGTTCCCGTATACGTTTTCAATTTGAAAACCCTACGGAACCGTATTGAAAACCGTACTCATTGACTCTCCATTGAAAACCGTACGCCAAAAGATGCATCAGGTTGTGTCAGTTTTTCCCGTACCCAAAACCGTAGCCTACCATGGTTTTTGGTCCGGGTGAAAAACCGTATTGAAACATATCCGTTTTTTTTTTTTTAAACATGGAAGTCAATGGTTACCGTACAGAACCGTATGTGCGTACGGTTCCATCCGGTTTTCCTTTTTTTTTTGGGGGGGGGGGATTTCAATTAAACAAGTGAAACTTTATTCATAATGCAATGAAAAGTTAAAAACGTATCAGTTTTTTCTTAAAAAAAACGGATGCAACCGGACATCATTTTTCAAACCGTATACGGATTAAAATTTGTACACACGTTTTGATACAGTTTAGTCCGGTTTTGAGGAATCCGTTTTTTTAAATCAAAAACCTGATACGGGATCTGTATAACAAAAGCGTGGTGTGAACCCAGCCTTAGGTGAACATCTGGATCAGTGGTCTCCAAGCTGCGGACCTCCAGCTAATGCTAAACTACAACTCCCAGCATGCCCGGACAGCCGTTGGCTGTCCGGGCATGCTGGGAGTTGTAGTTTTGCAACAGCTGGAGGTCCTCAGCTTAGAGACCACTGATTAGAAGTAAAGCAGTGTTTTTTTTTTTTAAGAGCCGAACGTGCCCTCTATCACCCAAATGCAAGAAAGAAGTGTAAACGTGTCACACTCAAAAAAAAAAAACGTGCACAAGGATGCGGTCCATCGCAAAGCCCTTCTCCAAAAGTAGAGAGGCCCCCCCCCCAACAAAACCGCCCTTCCCCTCTGGCCAGAAGGCACCTGCAAGGGTCCAGGCTCAATGGGGGAGATTTATGAAAACCTGCCCGGAGGAAACTGTAATATATTGTTGTTTTTCGACTTTGTTTCTTTGATATCGAGTGATGGAGCGGAGTGTTAGCGTAGCATGTGGTACGGTGTATAGCTTAGGAACCTGTGCCGTATATTGTACTGTCTTGCTTTGTGCGATTGTCATTTATTGTATGATTTGTAATGACGAATAAAGCTCTTTCAATACCTGCCCAGAGGAAAAGTTGCTGAGTTTCCCATAGCAACCAATCAGATTGCTTCTTTCGTTTTTCACAGGCCTCTTTATAAATGAAAGAAGCGATCTGTTTGGTTGCTATGGGCAACACAGGAACTTTTTCTCTGGACAGGTTTTCAGGAATTTCCCCTAATGTCCCTTTTCGCGAAAGCTACAAGTGCTCCCGGCGTCCTCCTAGGTGTTAGTCCAAGAATCCACCGGCAGAGCCGTATACTATGGCGTCCTGCCCATGAAGGAATGCCCGGGGTTTGCAGGGAGGTGCGGAACCGGATGGCCAAACACACCCCCCCTGGACCGCCAGGAGGGACACCCAGAAGGGCTTCCCGCATCCTGACAAATCCTGTGACAAACAACACGTAAAAGGGGCACAGTGAAAAAACAGACAATAAATAAATAAGTGAATGTGCGCCGTGAGGTACGGCCCGGACATCCAGACGGATCTATAAAAATGGCCCCGATTCTAGCCGGAAGGCCGGGAATCAAAGGGGTGAGTGCCAAAGGTGAAGAGCGTGTGGTGCAGTGCGTTACACCCAGTGAGTTTCGGCACCTCAGGGTCACCACTCACCGAGGCACAGAAGTACCTCGGCCTTCAAACCCCCCCCCCCCCCCCCCCAGCCCCATGGCGAGACCCGGAGGGAGCAGGTCTCATTGGGGCAGCCGTTGAGCTGGTGTCGTCACCTGCCCCCTACCATGCAGCACCCATCCTGCTTGCTCCCCTCCGGTGCTGTTTGGACCACCGGCATGAAACTGATAAGAACAGATACTACACTTGATCTTAGCCAAAAGGCCAAGAAGCGATGAAGGCCGAGAAGTAAACCAGTGTTTCCCAAGCCCAGGGCACATCTCAGAAATTCTTACTGCTGGGCACACCTACTAAACCGCCACCTCACCCGCCATACCTGCATCCATTGTGTATAGCATAATACACTAAATCCAGCAATGCAATGTGCACTTATTAACCCTCCCCCCCCCCAAGGGTAGCAATGTGCACTTATTAACAGCCCCCATGGGTAGCAATGTGCACTTATTAACAGCCCCCATGGGTAGCAATGTGCACTTATTAACCCTCCCCCCCAAGGGTAGCAATGTGCACTTATTAACCCCCCCCCCCCCAAGGGAAGCAATGTGCACTTATTAAGACCCCCATGGGTAGAAATGTGCACTTATTAACACCCCCAATGGGTAGTAATGTGCACTTATTTACCCCCCCCCCCCCATGGGTAGCAATGTGCACTTATTAACACCCCCCATGGGTAGCAATGTGCACTCATCCCCCCCCCCCCCATGGATAGCAATGTGCACTTATTTACCCCCCCCCCCCCATGGGTAGCAATGTGCACTTATTAACCCTCCCCCCCCCAAGGGTAGCAATGTGCACTTATTAACCCTCCCCCCCCAAGGGTAGCAATGTGCACTTATTAACACCCCCCCATGGGTAGCAATGTGCACTTATTCCCCCCCCCATGGATAGCAATGTGCACTTATTAACACCCCCCATGGGTAGCAATGTGCACTCATTCCCCCCCCCCCCCCCAATGGATAGCAATGTGCACTTATTTACACCCCCCCTCCCCCCATGGGTAGCAATGTGCACTTATTAACCCCCCCCCCCCCCATGGGTAGCAATGTGCACTTATTAACCCCCCACCGCATGGGTAGCAATGTGCACTTATTAACCCCCCTACCCCATGGGTAGTAATGTGCACTTATCCTCCCATAGACATGAATAGAAGGGGTGTGACAGCTGTGATCTCCCGTCATCCGGCATGGAGTGAAGTTCACTCCGTGCACCCGAAGACTGGGGTTCTGCGCCGGAGATCACAGGGGGCCCAGCAGCGACCCTCCAGATCCCACCCCCCACGATCAGACATCTTAGTCCCTATCCTTTGGTTAGGGGATAAGATGTCTAGGGGTGGAGTACTCCTTTAAGGAGTTCTCCAGGATTAGAAAAAAATTAGCTGATTTCATCCAAAAATAGTGCCTTTCTTGTCCTCAGGTGGTGTGTGGCATTGCAGCTCAGTTACATTAAAGGGTGCCAGAAAGTTAAACAGATTTGTAAATTATTTCTATAAAAAAAAATCTTAACCCTTCCAATACTTCCAGTCAGCAGAGAGCACTGTGGTCAGACAGAAAGGAAATTCAAAAAGAAAAGAACTTCCTCTGGAACATACAGCAGCTGACATGTACTGGATGGATTAAGATTTTTAAATAGAAGTGATTTACAAATCTGTTTAACTTTCTGGAACCAGTTGATTTAAAAATGTTTTCCAGTGGAGTACCCCTTTAAAGTAAATGGAGCCATGTTGTAATACCACACTCAACCTGAGAACAGGGGCGTTTTTAGAAGAAATCAGTAAAAATTTACTAACATGGGCGACTTTTTTGTTTTTTGCCTAGTGTGTGCATTTTTCAAGATGCCTGCGCCTTTTGATAAATGACGGATAATGTTTACGCGCAATTTTTGGATGGCCAAGGTAGCACAGATTTGCGCCAGACATTGATGAATATGGAGTGCACTTGTCAGCCTCCCGCGCCATGTCCAGGCTGGAGCGGACGTTGCACAAAACTGTGTGTGGGACTTAGTCGCACGTCATGAATTGGTGCATGGAAAAAACCAAAGGCTTAGGAAAGTATAAAAGCAGAAAGAGAAAAAAAAGCCAAATAAAAGGGCAAAAGTCGGATCATAAATGCGCCGAGACTTCGCAAAACTAAAGGCCTATTGGGGCCTTGATCAATGACCCCCTAAGTTTATAAGGACTGGTAGTGGAAAGGCCAAATATTAACTAGTCTTTTTACAGATTGTAATTTTCTAAAGTAAAAAAAATTAAAATTCAAGTAAAAAAAAAAAAAAGGATGAAAAAAAAGGATAAAAAAGACAATAGTTGGTGCACAGGATTTATTGTAAGGGCCGATTATTGTACCATAATACCATAATGGGCAATCAGTGCATGTGGGTTATTTATATGCTAAGAAAACAGGGACAAATATGTATAACTGGGGACTGTCCCTAGAAATATGAGGCACATGACATCTATGATTTTGGCTGCGGGAGGCATTCCTCGCCATCTCCGAGCTACACTGACATATATATAACATCAGCCTCCGCAATGTCATGTTATATAGGGGGGCGACTTCTAGGATTTTATACCTTTATCTTCTTTTGTATCTTGTACTTTGCTGTCAGAATCAAAAACTATTTATATGCAAAACATTAATTTCTAATATACTTCATAAATAAATGTTATCTCCTTCTTATAGAAATCATGGCTTGTAAAATAAAGACCACTAGGGGTCCCCATACCATCCAGAACATAATCCTGTCTGGCTGCAGCAGCATCTTTGTCCCGGCTGAGGCAGAGACAAAGTCCAGGAAGTGAGGGCGGGACTAGCACTAATCTGTGCTCACTCCTGTCCTATCAGACTGCAGCATGATAACAGAGAGGAAGGGGTTACAGAGTAGCCTGCAGTGATTGGATGAAGAGACCCAGCACAGCAGACTCAGGGAGGAAGTGAATGCATGGTGAGTGAGGGCGGGCTCAGTGCTTGCCTCAGAAATGCCCCTTCCTGAGCACTGGATGTCAGAATGAGTGAGCAGCAG
>NC_079200.1:7456922-7694422 GCF_029499605.1 Hyla sarda | reverse complement strand
AAACTAAAACTCCCAGCATGCCCGGACAGCCAACGGATGTCCGGGTATGCTGGGAGTTGTAGTTTTGAAACAGCTGGAGGCACCCTGTTTGGGAAACACTACTGTATACAGTTATTGGCACATATACTGTTTCTTCTTAATACATAGGCATTAGGTCCCATCCTCTCCTCCTAATAGCGGTCAAATCCTTATACTGTAGACAGTTATTGGCACATATACTGTTTCTACTTAATACATAGGCATTAGGTCCCATCCTCTCCTTCTAATAGAGGTCAAATCCTTATACTATATAGTTATTGGCACACATACTGTGTCTTCTTAATACATAGGCATTAGGACCCATCCTCTCCTAATAGAGTTCATATCCTTATACAGTGGTCCCTCAACATACGATGGTAATTCGTTCTAAACGACCCATCGTTTGTCGAATCCATCGTATGTTGAGGGATTCGTGCAATGTAAAAAGTGCATTTAATACTCACCTGTCCCCGCCGCTCCGGACCGCGTCCTCACTGCTCCCGATGCTGTTCCAGGGGCTCCCGATGCTGTCCCGCTGCTCCGGCTTCTTCCGCATCTTCTCCGGTGTCCGGGCCTCGCTTTCTTGTGACGTTATTACGTTGCTGCTCCGGTACAGCGTGCGCAGCGACGTAATAATGACGCCGGAAAGCGAGGCCCGGACCCCGGAAAAGATGCAGAAGACTCCGGAGGATCGCGAAGTGGACCCGGAGCAGCGGGGATAGGTAAGTGAACCTGTCAGGGATGCTTAAACTGCTATCCGACAGCAGCTTAAGCATTTTGCGCTGTCGGATAATAGTTAATGCGATGGCCCCGACATATAAAAGCATCGTATGTTGATGCTGACATCGACATGCGATGGTCTCTGAGAGGCCATCGTATGTCGGTTACATCATATGTCGGGGCCATCGCATGTTACTGTACGGGCGTTACTGTACTGCATACAGTTATTGGCACATATACTGTTTCTTCTTAATACATAGGCATTAGGTCCCATCCTCTCCTTCTAATAGAGGTCAAATCCTTATACTGTATACAGTTATTGGCACATATACTGTTTCTTCTTAATACATAGGCATTAGGACCCATCCTCTCCTTCTAATAGAGGTCAAATCCTTATACTGTATACAGTTATTGGCACATATACTGTCTCTTCTTAATACATAGGCATTAGGACCAATCCTCTCCTAATAGAGGTCAAATCCTTGTACTGTATACAGTTATTGGCACATATACTGTTTCTTCTTAATACATAGGCATTAGGTCCCATCCTCTCCTTCTAATAGAGGTCAAATCCTTATACTGTATACAGTTATTGGCACATATACTGTTTCTTCTTAATACATAGGCATTAGGTCCCATCCTCTCTTTCTAATAGAGGTCATATCCTTGTACTGTATACAGTTATTGGCACATATACGGTTTCTTCTTAATACATAGGCATTAGGACCCATCCTCTCCTTCTAATAGAGGTCATATCCTTGTACTGTAGACAGTTAATGCATCATCCAGGTAATGGGGACCTGTAAGGTGGATTCTCGTACTGTATGTCCCTATGGTGCACTGTAGATCCTTGCGTGGGACTGTTGTCTACATTACTGCCCACTCCCGCAACGTGTGTCTGATTGTGATGATCGCTTCCTCCCTGTTCTGTCATACGCGACGCTGCTGGGAGGAAGTGGTCATCACAGCCCAGGCTACAGTTGCGCGGAGGCATCCGCAGGGACCCCTAAATGCCAGTGCAGGGCTTAGGGCAGTGTTTCCCAACCAATGGCTGACTGGGCATGCTGAGAGTTGTAGTTTTGCAACAGCTGGAGGCACCCTGGTTCGGAAAGCCTGGTCCTTGCGGCATTCACTTCTAAAGTACTGGAAACATTCTGGAGCCAGTTCAGATATATGTAAAGATTTTTTTCATGGAATACCCCTTTAACCCCTTCCCTAATAAAAGTTTGAATCCCCCCCCCCCTCCCTTTTAAATATAAAAAAAAAAATATATATAAAAAAAAGCCCTTCCTCTAATTAATAAAAACTAAAAAAAAATTAAACTTTTATAAAGTGATTTACAAATTTGTTTTTCTGGCACCAGTTGATTTGAATTATTATTTTTCCCTCTGGAGTACCCCTTTAAATGGACCAATGAGTCTCAGTCTGATGCTTATTCATAACCACCTTGTGTTCTCTATCGGTGGATCTGTACCCACATCTGTTCCTGGTTCCTTCTCTTTCAGACAGACACAGTGCAGCAACCACAGAAGTTCAGAAGGAGGAGGAGAAAAAGTTTAAAGAAGTCGGCGAGGCCTTTACTATCTTGTCCGATCCGAAGAAGAAAGCGCGATACGACAGCGGGCAGGACCTGGAGGAAGACGAAATGAATATGGGAGGTGAGAGGCGCAAAATGTAATAGAGACTGTGGATAAACATCCGAACTGTCTAAAGGCAGTGGTCTCCAACCTGCCACTCTCCAACTTTTGCAAAACCACAACTCCCAGCATGCCCGGAGACATAGCTTTGCAACAACTGGAGAGTCATAGGTTTTGGATACTGGTCTGGAGGATCTTCCCAAAAAAGCTGGCAGCTGGCATCCATCTATCTATCTATCTATCTCATATCTATATCTATCTCATATCTATCTATCTATCTCGTATCTATCTATCTCATATCTATCTATCTATCTCGTATCTATCTATCTCATATCTATCTATCTCATATCTATCTCATATCTATCTATCTATCTCATATCTATCTATCTATCTATCTCATATCTATCTATCTATCTATCTCATATCTATCTATCTATCTATCTCATATCTATATCTATCTCATATCTATCTATCTATCTCGTATCTATCTATCTCATATCTATCTATCTATCTCATATCTATCTATCTATCTCATATCTATCTCATATCTATCTATCTCATATCTATCTCATATCTATCTATCTATCTATCTATCTCATATCTATCTCATATCTATCTCATATCTATCTATCTCATATCTATCTATCTCATATCTATCTATCTCATATCTATCTATCTCATATCTATCTATCTATCTCATATCTATCTATCTATCTCATATCTATCTATCTATCTCATATCTATCTATCTATCTCATATCTATCTATCTATCTATCTCATATCTATCTATCTATCTATCTCATATCTATCTATCTATCTATCTCGTATCTATCTATCTATCTCGTATCTATCTATCTATCTCGTATCTATCTATCTATCTCGTATCTATCTATCTATCTCGTATCTATCTATCTATCTCGTATCTATCTATCTCATATCTATCTATCTATCTCATATCTATCTATCTATCTCATATCTATCTCATATCTATCTATCTATCTATCTATCTCATATCTATCTCATATCTATCTCATATCTATCTATCTCATATCTATCTATCTCATATCTATCTATCTATCTCATATCTATCTATCTATCTCATATCTATCTATCTCATATCTATCTATCTATCTCATATCTATCTATCTATCTCATATCTATCTATCTATCTCATATCTATCTATCTATCTCATATCTATCTATCTCATATCTATCTATCTATCTCATATCTATCTATCTCATATCTATCTATCTATCTCATATCTATCTATCTCATATCTATCTATCTCATATCTATCTATCTCATATCTATCTATCTCATATCTATCTATCTCATATCTATCTCATATCTATCTATCTATCTCATATCTATCTATCTATCTCATATCTCTATCTATCTCATATCTATCTATCTATCTCATATCTATCTATCTATCTCATATCTATCTATCTATCTCATATCTATCTATCTATCTCATATCTATCTATCTATCTCATATCTATCTATCTATCTCATATCTATCTATCTATCTCATATCTATCTATCTATCTCATATCTATCTATCTATCTCATATCTATCTATCTATCTCATATCTATCTATCTATCTCATATCTATCTATCTCTCTCATATCTATCTATCTCTCTATCTCTCTCATATCTATCTATCTCTCTCATATCTATCTCTCTCATATCTATCTCTCTCATATCTATCTCTCTCATATCTATATCTGCATCTCTCTCATATCTATATCTGCATCTCTCTCATATCTATATCTATCTCTCTCTCATATCTATCTATCTCTCTCTCATATCTATCTATCTCAATATCAAGTATACAACTAGAAGGCTGCAGCAGCACTTTTCTGTGTATGTATATGTGTATATATATATACGGTATTTAATTTTATTTTTTATTTTCTTTTTAGATTTCGATGCCAACAACATATTTAAGGCGTTCTTTAGTAGTCCTGGAGGCTTCAGCTTTGAAGGTGAGTTATATACTTGTCATGGGTCGTTAAGGGGTTAAAGGAGCCCTTTTGCGCTCCCTTAAGTCAATGGAGGATTCCTCAGTGGCGTCTCCCAGCCCCGTCGATCAGTTTTCTCCTGGATGTTTCAAAACCACAACTCCCAGTGTGTCCTGACAACCTTCAGTATGGTAGCTCATGTGGAAGGCTGTCTGGGCAAGCTGGGAGTTGTAGTTTTGCAACATCTGGAGGGCAACAGTTTGAAGACCACTGGCCAAGAATGATCTTTTCCTGTATCCAAATAGAAAGATCATTATCAATCAAGGCTGGTGTGGTGGGGAAAAGCTGACCTGTGACTTGTGGTTCAATCAACAGGAGAGTAACTTGATAGATAGAGATAGAGAGATATATATATATATATATATATATCTATCTCTCTATCAAGTTACTCTCCTGTTGATTGATATATAATATATATATATATATTATAATATATATTTATATTATATATATTATATATTCAAATTACTCTCTTGTTGAGTGAACCACAAGTCACCAGGTCATACAGCTGTGATCACTCCAACCCAAACAAAGGGCCGGGTTCCAACAATGGCTGCAAGATGGAGGGAGCTGTATAGTGACATCACTAGTATGAATTTTGCGTCTCCTACCTACAGATGCCTCTGAAAGGGGGTATGACTTAAAACAGTGTTTTCCAAACGGCATTCTTCCAGATGTTGCAAGCCAACGGCTGCTGGAATGAGAGAAAAGCCTTGATTAACCTTTCAAGGACAGTGTGGATCCGCTGGAGGAGGCAGACAGGCCGCCACTATTGTGGGTTTTCTGTCAAACCATTAAAGGGGTATTCCAGGAAAAAACTTTATTTTTTTATGAACTGGCTCCAGAAAGTTAAACAGATTTGTAAATGACTTCTATTAAAAAATCTTAATCCTTTCAATAATTATCAGCTGCTGAAGTTGAGTTGTTCTCTTCTGTCTGACAACAGTGCTCTCTGCTGACATCTCTGCTTGTCTCGGGAACTAAGAGGTTTGCTATGGGGATTTGCTTATAAACTGGGCGGTTCCCGATGTCAGCTGTCATCAGAGAGCACTTAGACAGAAAAGAACAACTCAACTTCATCAGCTCATAAGTACTGAAAGGATTAAGATTTTTTTAATAGAAATAATTTACAAATCTGTTTACATTTCTGGAGCCAGTTGATATATAAAAAAGTTTTTTCCTGGAATACCCCTTTAAGTTAACCGTAGCAAACTCCTGTGGATAGGGGGATAGGTTTTGTTCACCACATCAGGATTAGAAAAACAAATGTTTGCTTCTAGAAACGGCGCCACACCTGTCCTCAGGTTGTGTGTGGTATTACAGCTCTGCTCTTCTAAAATAAATGGAGCCAAGTTGTAATACCCCACCCAACCTGAGGACCTTGGAGGGGTTATATCCCTACAGATACTTTTGTATTTGTATCAGGGTTCCGTTCCTATAGACTCTGTGTAAATGAATGGCGAAGACGGACTGTCCGCAGTGAATTGGCGGTATTGTGTGCGCGCCTTTATGTAAGGAGACGGGGATTCAGTGTACACTCCGGTGCAGACACTGTACATCTTATCTATGTAATGTGCAGCTGCCGGAGAGACCCTTCTCTTGACACCGTTCTATAGACAATACACATGCTGTGCTCTCCCTGTGCCATGGCCCCTCGTATCCCTTGTTGGCCAGAACGGGGCGTGACGGGTGACAAGCAGAGCTGGTCAGGGCTGCGTTACCTTGTCCCACACACTTTAGTGTGTTCACCTTCAGGGGTGTAATATATATATATATATACTGTAGTAATGTCTTATAGGAGTCATCCATAGGGAAGCTTTATGGATGAGGTTGATGTTTGGCCAAACAGTGGTCCTCCAGCTGTTGCAAAACTACAACTCCCAGCATGCCCGGACAGCCTTCGGCTGTCCGGGCATGCTGGGAGTTGCAGTTTTGAAACAGCTGGAGGCACCCTGGTTGGGAAACACTACAGTTATTGGCACATATACGGTTTCTTAATACATAGGCATTAGGTCCCATCCTCTCCTAATAGCGGTCATATCCTTGTACTGTATACAGTTATTGGCACATATACTGTTTCTTCTTAATACATAGGCATTAGGTCCCATCCTCTCCTTCTAATAGCGTTCATATCCTTATACTGTAGACAGTTATTGGCACATATACTGTCTCTTCTTAATACATAGGCATTAGGTCCCATCCTCTCCTTCTAATAGCGTTCATATCCTTATACTGTAGACAGTTATTGGCACATATACTGTCTCTTCTTAATACATAGGCATTAGGACCCATCCTCTCCTGCTAATAGAGGTCAAATCCTTATACTGTATAGTTATTGGCACATATACTGTTTCTTCTTAATACATAGGCATTAGGTCCCATTCTCTCCTAATAGAGGTCAAATCCTAATACTGTATACAGTTATTGGCACATATACTGTTTCTTCTTAATACATAGGCATTAGGTCCCATCCTCTCCTAATAGAGGTCAAATCCTTATACTGTATACAGTTATTGGCACATATACTGTCTCTTCTTAATACATAGGCATTAGGTCCCATCCTCTCCTAATAGAGGTCAAATCCTTATACTGTATACAGTTATTGGCACATATACTGTCTCTTCTTAATACATAGGCATTAGGTCCCATCCTCTCCTTCTAATAGAGGTCAAATCCTTATACTGTATACAGTTATTGGCACATATACTGTTTCTTCTTAATACACAGGCATTAGGTCCCATCCTCTCCTAATAGAGGTCAAATTCTTATACTGTAGACAGTTAATGCATCATCCAGGTAATGGGGACCTGTAAGGTGGATTCTCGTACTGTATGTCCCTATGGTGCACTGTAGAGCCTTGCGCAGGACTGTTGTCTTCATTACTGCCCGCTCCCGCAACGGCTTGGAGAAACACTACCATAGAGGTACAGTACCCCTTGAGGACGCTTCTCCCCCCCCCCTCACCTTATACAGACCCATATGGGGCTTGCTTTATATGGGACCAATTGTACTCTATAATGACATCACTCGATTTACCTCAACATCTTCGGGGTGAAATTAAAAATAATAATTAAAAATACGCAATTTTGCAACTTTTGCAGGGTTTTGATTCTTCACAGCGTAGTTTCCCAATCGGTGTGCCCCCAGCTGTTGCAAAACTACAACTCCCAGCATGCCCGGACAGCCAACGGCTGTCCGGGCATTCTGGGAGTTGTAGTTTTGCAACAGCTGGGGTTGTAGGTTTGCAACAGCTGGCTGGGAAACGGTTTAGTAAGTTAAAGGGGTACTCCGCTGCTCAGCGTTTGGAACAAACTTTTCCGAACGCTGGAGTCGGGCGCTCGTAATGTCGTAGCCCCGCCCCCTTATTACATCACGCACCCCCCCTTTACATCTATGTTCCAAACGCTGAGCAGCTGAGTACCCCTTTAATACTCTCTGCGTTTTGAGCCCAATTTCCCAACTTGAACACCTTTTATCTCAAGGGGAGGAACCAGAACCAAGTTTGTTCCCCCCCGCTGTAGATAGTTTGTGTTCTCCCCCCCCCCCCCCCCCCTGCATTAGGTTTTTTCCACCCTGTATATGGGACCCCCCTGAAGGTAGTTTGACCCTCCCTCCACCCCCCCTGCTGTAGTTTTATTTCCAAAACCAAAAAGAGAGGAACCTCTTGTAATATGCCTCTGTAACCAGCAAACGATTTGTCCCCCCAACACCCCTCCCTGCTGTAGATACTTTGTCAATCTGCGCCCCCCCCCCCCTTTTTTTTAAGGTACTTTTTTTCTTTTTCCCCTGTGTATTAGACCCCCTTGTAGGTAGTTTCCCCCCCCCCCCCCCCCCCTGTATACAGAACTCCCCTGCCGACAACCCAAGCTGCAGCGATGGCCATAAGAGAGATGTATTAATCAAGGCTGGATTAGTCAATCATACCCGGACAACCAAAGGGTGCTGAAATGAGAGGCAAGCCGTGATTTACCTTTCAGGGACAGTGTGGATCCTCTGGAGGATGCAGACAAGCCTTTAGCTGTCCGAATCTGCTGGGAGTTGTAGTTTTGCAACAGCTTGAGTCACCCTGGTTGGGAAACAACGTCGTTGAGTATAATTGAGTAAAGGCAGATAAACACTCCGCGATCGCAGACGGTCCCAGGACTTAGACCTGGTGCGATCTGAACTTTTGACATGTCTAAAGGTCCTTTTTATTGATTTTTTTTTTTTTTTTTTTGTGTGTTTCTTGTGTACACTATAAAATATCCATTAATAACTTCTCTTCTCTCTTTCAGCATCCGGTCCCGGAAACTTCTTTTTCCAGTTTGGTTAACAAGCGGACTTCCCCCGAACCTCTCGCCCCTACCCCTCCAATTCTGCATACCCCCCGTCCCTCCCTTCTCCATTCAAGTGTTTTAAACCTGGAATAAGGACATTTATTTAATCCAACTTCTCCGCATCGGCAGCATCAACATCCTCATGTCTCTGTTTATTAGAGAAGTGTATATTTTTTTGTTTTGTTTTTTTAAACTATTATTATTTTGACTCCATCTCAGTTTATATACCTCTCTGTGTGCTCCCGTGTGGAGGAAATTGTGAGCGAGGCATAACGGCGAAAATATCAAATAAAAAAAAAATGACTGCCTGATTACCCGAGTATAACTGTGTCACACAGTCGCAGCATGCGGGGTGTCGCTGGTAGGGGAGTACGCGTCTTTGCCCCATTCCCCCCCCCCCCCCCCCTTTTCCATCTTCAAAGCTCCTACACGGAGGGTTCTGTAATGCTCCGGAATCGCCTGTATACTTATATCCGGATTCCTTTTATCATGCTTCAGAACCGCACATGCATGGACTCTATCGGCACCCGCGTGTCTCCATCGGCACCCCCGTGTCTCTGGAATAGTGTGGCTCCAGTTCAGACAAAAAGTTGGAAGTTTCATAGTGTTTTGAATTGTAGCGGAACTGTATCTTTTAATTATTGCGGCTGCTGATCCGAGCAGATCAGAATGGGATTGCTGGAAATCTTAAGTTTTGACCCCAGACCTTTTGGAATGGTTCAGAACATCCTAAATCTAGTTCCTATTAGCCTTTGTTCATGCTTTGTTACCCAGCTGGAACACATTGGGGCATGATAGGACAGTGATAAGTAATTCAACCTGGACTCTTTCAGTGTATTATCTGGCTTAAATTGTGTTTTTTTTTCTATGTGTTTATATGTATAAATTACATAACAACCCATGGCTAAAAAAAATAAAAATATATAAAATTGCCACTTTTTAGAGTATGGTCACCCATACACGAACCACAGGTAGGATACAAAGTAATGTTCACTAGTTGAATGTTCTGGCTTTATGAAATGTCCCTTTAAGGGTTACTCCACTGGCCGGCGTTGGGAACATTCAGTTCCGAACGCTCTGCGCACGCTGCAGGGGGTCGGCCCCGCCTCCTCGTGACATCACACCCCACCCCCTCAATGCAAGTCTCTGGGAGGGGGCATGGCGGCCGCCATGCCCCCTCCCATAGACTTGCATTGAGGGGGTGAGCTCAAACCCTACAGCACGCGAACAGCGTTCGGAACTGAAAGTTCCCAAGGCTGCCAGTGGAGTACCCCTTTAAAAGAATGGTTACACATGCATTTCTTTTTAAAAGGGGTTTTTATCATTCTGGCCGGCAGCCAGGAAATGGTAAAACTTAGTGCCATCCAAGAATAGCACCGAAAACTCACGTGACCCGAAGGACTGCCTGGCGTCACATCTGGAAAGTCCCATAGGCTAAAATCAGACTTCCGGGATGTGACGTCACACAGGCCGTCTGATTATTTGGCTTTTCGACGCTAGCTCCGGGCAACAAGATTGCACTTTTAGTTCCACTGTATCCTACCGTCACCAGGGTGATAGTAACCCTTTAAGCGGAAAAGAAAAACCACACAAGCTCTGTTTAAGAATAAAAAGTATAAAACAGTCTGCAGTTCAGAAAAACTGCTGCTGTCCCCCCAACAAAAATGCCCCTGAAATGAGAAAATAAAAACCGCTTATATGTGACCACAACGTTTTTGTGCACTAAAAAAAAAAAGTAATGGAACTTTTCCAGGAAGCTTTCACCTGTGAAACCCTAAAAGGTTGTAAAGAGGAAAAACATACAGGTATACCAAGGAAGTCCTCAAACATATACAGGTAGACCAAGGAAGTCATCAAACACATACAGGTAGACCAAGGAAGTCCTCAAACACATACACGTAGACCAAGGAAGTCATCAAACACATACAGGTAGACCAAGGAAGTCCTCAAACACATACAGGTAGACCAAGGAAGTCCTCAAACACATACACGTAGACCAAGGAAGTCCTCAAATGCATACACGTAGACCAAGGAAGTCCTCAAACACATACACGTAGACCAAGGAAGTCCTCAAACATATACAGCTAGACCAAGGAAGTCATCAAACACATACACGTAGACCAAGGAAGTCATCAAACACATACACGTAGACCAAGGAAGTCATCAAACACATACACGTAGACCAAGGAAGTCATCGAACAAGTACAAACAAAATGGAAAGGTTATTAAAAAAAAAAAAAAGGAGAAACATACAGGTAGAACAAGGAAGGGCACATATATAAATTTATATAAATTTTTATAATTTTTTTCTTTATTTTTTGGCCAGGGGTTGTACTTGGGCTGCAAAAAAAAAAACATTAAAGTAGCTGCACGTTTCTTTCTAGATGAGGTCGAATCTGGAAGATTTAAGTAGAATGTTGGCTCAAAATAAAAACATAAACAGATAATGTCTGACCATCGAAAGCTCCATTCACTGCAAAGTTTCCCATTGTAAATATGAAGGATTTCAATAAAAATCATTTTAAACCACACAATGGTATTATTTTTAGTGCATAACAGTAACATGGCGGTCAAAGCCTGCAAGTGGCATGATGACTCGTGGGGGTGAGTTAGGTTGTATAAGGCAGTGTTCTCGCTTTCTGGCTGTTGCAAAACCACAATTCCCAGCTCAGAGGTTGTGGTTTGACAACAGCTGGAAAAGCTTGGAATTGCTGGTATACGATACGTAGACGACGCAACAATATTATAGCTAAATAAAGAATCGCTGCCGACGCGCTTCATTGCTTTCCTCTCCAGTCCCGCGCACCTGCTGCTCTATTGTTGCCGTCTTCGCTTTAGTTTCGTTTCCTTACGGAGATTAAAAAATAAAAAACACATTCTGAGTGTGTTCTGTGTCACACATTATCTTGAGCCGGCAGAGTGTGCATGCATATCCTCTTCTCTCTGCACTCCTCCAATGTGACCTGTGGGTCAAGAAAAGTTCCTATACAAGATCATTTTGCAACCAGTGTGCCTCCAGCTGTTGCAAAACTACAACTCCCAGCATGCCCGGACAGCCAACGGCTGTCCGGGCATGCTGGGAATTGCAGTTTTGCCTGTCTGCCTCCTCCACTGTCCCTGAAAGGTAAATCAAGGCTTCCCTCTCATCTTAGCAATCTCTGGCTTCCCGGGCATGCTGGGTGTAGTTGTTTTGCAACAGCTGGAGGCACACTGGTTGCAAAACACTACCATAGAGGTACAGTACATATACATTAACCCCTTTTAGGACTCATATTTTCCTCGCCCTCTAATAGCCATATAGAGCCGTATGGGGCCTCATTTTATATTGTACTTTATAATGACATCAATGACACCCAATTTCTATAGGTTTTGTTTTTATTTTTTTATTTTTTATTTACAGCTTTATTATTTTTATTTTTTTTAAGAAAAGTAAACTTAAAATTGTCATTTTGAACACCTTTTTTTTTTTTTTTTGTTTAGGGGGCATTTTTTGGTGCTGTGATATGTAGTTTTTATTGGTAGCATTTTTATATTGTTGGGACTTATAAAAAAAGTCCTGAAAAATAATAATCAATAATTTTTTTCCACGCCATTAACAATTCAGTTACATTAATGTTCTATTTTAACAGTTCGGAAATTTCCGCACGTGACGATACCACATATGTTTATTTTTGGTTTCCTTTTTTTCAAATAAAATAATGTGAAGGGGATTAGTTAACATTTTTTTTAAGGGGAGGGGCTTACAATTATAAACTTTTTTTTTTGGCCATAGCACAGCATTGATCAGCGCTATCGGCGCTCAGCTTATACAGTCTTCCAAAATCAGCCTGGAGGAGCAAAATGCTATTGGGGCAATAATGAAGGTAGGTGAGACTTCGGGCTGGCGTGCCAGCCGATCGGGACCCTGTGCTCGCAAACTCCCTTCGGCAGCCTGTGATTTTTTTTTTTTATTGTGGGGTCTAAAGATTTGACACTGTGATCGCCCATGTTTGGCCTTAGCGGTAAGTCCCGGCTGCTATGTACTCACTAGTATTCATATTGACTCCTCCTTGTGCATCTCATTGGCTATTGTTGGTGTGATATGCTTCATTCAGACACTATAAGTCTCTTCCACAGTTGTCCCCTGAGGATCCCGGTACCTTGGGAAACATGTTGGGACTTTAGGCCTTGAATAAATATTCAATCAGTGGGGGGGGGCCGTGCAAGTGCTGCAACCTCTTCAATGTTGATTTCTGCTCTTCCGTGCGTTGCTGGACTTTTAGTAGGGGTGCGCAAGTTAGGGCAGTGCTCACTTGAATGGGGACAGCTCGTAGTACCCTGCACCCCCACTAGTAAGACTGTGATGATGCAGCTGAGATTGTTGGTTAACGCTGAGGAAGAAGCGGAGCACCCACGACCAATGTGTCTCCTTCAACGAGCTGATTGGTGGAGAGTGCTCCAGCTTATGTAATCTGATGACCTATCCTTAGAATGGTACAACTTTATCTTAAAGGGGTACTCCATCAGCTTGGGGGGGGGGGGGGGGAAACACAAATAAATATGCCACAGAAGCATATAGCATTTTCTACATGTCTGCTCCAGTTCTGAACCCAGCAAAATCCATTTGTATTGTGCCATCTGTAGTTCTCTCCTCTATCATGTCAGAAACGCTGCTTCCTGGTTGAGTTGTTGCTCAGTACTACAATTCCCAGAATGCATTGCTTTCGCTCAGCTCTTTATTACAGTTCTCCCATCTTGCCTATTCTCCTCCCACAACACTCTTGCCGGTTTCACACCCAGAGCTGGTGCATATTATTGCTCTACAGAGCAGTCTGCAGCACCTGCTTTATTCATTCCCTGTCGGCTCCTCTGCTTAGCATAAGCCAGCATACTGTAACATTTTATTCTTCCCTAATTGTCCCCCCCAAAAAAAGATAGATTATATATATATATATATATATATATATATATATATATTAAATCTGAGTAGCCGTATTAGTCCAGTAATGCAAATCATAAAATGTTGTAGGTATTACAAGATACTACAACATTTTATGATATATATATATATATATATATATCTATATCTCTATCTATCTATCTATCTATCTAACAGGGAGATGGTGATGTAGGCTGTATAGGCAGAAGAAGTGACATCGCCAAACGGACAATAAGAGAACTACACAACTTCCTGTCAGGAGAGAGGGAGGAGCCGATGAGCTGCTGAGAAAACACCACACAGACAATGAGAGGACTACCCAACTTCCTGTCAGGAGAGAGGGAGGAGACAGGGAGCTGCTGTGACAACCCCACACGGACAATGAGAGAACTACACAACTTCCTGTTTTTAGATAAAAAATGTTCCTATGTAAATTCCAGATTTATGCAGTGATGTTGGACGACAACCTATGTCATCTGCAGATCTTTCTCCCGTCCTGTAGGGGGCGGCCTTCAAGTTATAAAATCGCTTCCTGAGAAACCAACCTGATCTCTGAGTAAACTGAGGCTGAGAAATTAACAGGTGGCGTTGGGTTTGTCAGACGCAAACAATATAATTATTTTTATTTTTGGTGACCGCCGTCCCGTCTGATCCGCGAAAACGCGATTCGCCAGTCTGGGCCGCCTTCTCCTATTGCTCTATGTCAGTGGTCTTCAACCTGCGGACCTCCAGATGTTGCAAAACTACAACTCCCAGAATGCCCGGACAGCCAACGGCTGTCCGGGCATGCTGGGAGTTGTAGTTTTGCAACAGCTGGAGGCACACTGGTTAGAAAACACTGGCCAAAGGCTATCCGGGCATGCTGGGAGTTGTAGTTTTGCAACAGCTGGAGGCACACTGGTTAGAAAACACTGGCCAAAGGCTATCCGGGCATGCTGGGAGTTGTAGTTTTGCAACAGCTGGAGGCACACTGGTTGGAAAACACTGGCCAAAGGCTATCCGGGCATGCTGGGAGTTGTAGTTTTGCAACAGCTGGAGGCACACTGGCCAAAGGCTATCCGGGCATGCTGGGAGTTGTAGTTTTGCAACAGCTGGAGGCACACTGGTTGGAAAACACTGGCCAAAGGCTATCCGGGCATGCTGGGAGTTGTAGTTTTTCAACATCTGGAGGTCCGCCGGTTGGAGACCACTGCTCTATGTTCATGTGTGTATTATGGGCTCTATTGGTATTGTGTAGGGGTCATCATTCGCTCTAAGGTCATCACACTTCAGGATTTTGGGCAGAAATTCCGTAGTGTGCATGGGCCCTGAGATTCCGGTGCGGCCGCCTCGCATCGTTTTCAGTAGGATTTTGCCGCATCGGGCACACGGCTGAATTTTTGCATCTGAAATAAAAATTCCAGACTCCGCCGAAAGAAGGAACATGTTTATTCTTCCTGCAGAATACCGCACGGAACTGCATGGCCATCAATGGGGACGGGCACTAGCGCTGAAACATTATGGCGGGGGCTGCTGCACAAGGATTTCTCCAGGCGGATATTCTGCAGTGTGCATGGGGAAAGGAAATTCAAAAAGAAAATAACTTCCTGTTGAGCATACAGCAGCTAATAAGTACTGGAAGGATAAATTTTTTTTTTAATTTTTTTTTTAATAGAAGTAATTTACAAATCTTTCTGGCACCAGTTCATTTAAAAATGTTTTCCAGGGGAGTACCCCTTTAATAAGCACGCGTCATCGTACTCCACCCTAACCTGTTTTAGAAAGCCTGGTATAACTTACCTGCAGATTCGTGGTTTTATACTATACAGTAAATATATTACAGCAGTAAAGCGCCGAGTTTTTCAAATCATTCTGGTTTGGCGTTTCCTGTGTTGTCATCTCGCCTATGCGCTAGAATTACAGTGGTTATTAAAAATGAGAAAAACATAGCTTTCTTTCTCAAACAGCGCCACCCCTGTCCTCGGGCCGTTTGCGGTATTACAACTCGGCTACATTCACTTCATGGGCACAGAGCTGCAATACTACACACAACCTGAGGACAACGGTGGCGCCACTTCTGGAAGAAATCGGCTCTGTTTTTTTTCAAGGAACACCCTGGACAATACTTCACTGCTGTAGGGCCTGAGGGAGGTGCGTGGAACAGGGAATCTCTCAGGGACCGCCCTAACCATTGGCATCATTTTTGACTAGCCTTTACATGCCATCAGGTTGCCAGTGGAGATCGTCTTATGGCAACAGCTGATGGCCCCCATTCAAACAACTATGGATCATGCTGTGATCAAGTGATAGGTCCCATAGATCAGTGATCCCCAACCCAGTCCTCAGGACCACCAACATTTTACATTTTGGGTAAGGGACCTCTGCTAAAGACCAGTGGTCTCCAAACTGCGCACTTCAAGATGTAACAAAACTACAACTCCCAGCATACCGGGACAGCCAAAGGCTGCTGAGATGGAAGGGAAGCCTTGATTTACCTTTTTCAGGAACAGTGCCTCATCCAGATGATCCATACTGTTCCTGAAAAAGGTCAATCAAGTCTTCCCTTCCATCTCAGCAGCCTTTGGCTGTCCCGGTATGCTGGGAGTTGTAGTTTTGCTACATCTTGAGGTGCGCAGTTTGGAGACCACTGGTCTGTAGCAGAGGTCCCTTACCCAAGTCCTTCAGCCTTCAACAACAGTCCAGGATATTATTATTTTCTGTGTTCTATTCCAATGAAGTAACTGAAAAAAATTTAAATGAGTCCTGTCTGTGGATCATCTGGATGAGGCAGACAGGACTCATTTTACATTTTTCCAGTTACTTCATTGGAGGCTGAAGGACTTGGGTAAGGGACCTCTGCTACAGACCAGTGGTCTCCAAACTGCGCACCTCAAGATGTAGCAAAACTACAACTCCCAGCATACCGGGACAGCCAAAGGCTGCTGAGATGGAAGGGAAGCCTTGATTTACCTTTCAGGAACAGTGTGGATCATTTGGAGGAGGCAGACAGGCCTTTGGCTGTGCAGGCATATTAGAAGTTGTTGTTTTGAAACAGCTGGAGGCACCCTGGTTGGGAAACACTAGTCTATAGCTTCGTAGTGCGGCGTACGTGAGGACTTTCAGGTAAAAAAAAAATAAAAATGATTTGCAGTGTTTTCCAAACAGCATCCCTCTAGCTGTTGCAAAACTACAACTTCCAGCATCTACAACTTCCAACGGCTGTCCGGGCATGCTGGGAGTTGTAGTTTTTGAACAGCTGGAGGCACCCTGGTTGGGAAACACTGCTCTATCACCAGTGGTCCCCAACCAAGTCCTCAAGGTCCACCGACATTCCGGAGTACATTTATTTAAAGGGGTACTCCGCTGCTAGACATGTTATCCCTTATACAAAGGATAGGGGATAACATGTCTGATTGCGGGGGTCCGGCCATTGGGACCCCCCCGCAATCTCCGGGCCGGCACTGCGGCATTCATGAACGCGGAAGCCTAGGGCTTCCGTACATGTGACATCACACCACACCCCCTCCATTCATATCTATGGGAGGGGGCGCCGCGGCTGTGGTAGCCAGTCATCCGACACGGGACAGAGTAGGACTGGGGTGCCACAGCGGAGATCGCGGGGGTCCGGCCGCTGGGGATAGGACTAGCAGCGGAGTACCCCTTTAAGAGGTTTAAAAAAAAAAAACAGCAGCACCCTTGTCCAGTGGTCAGGTCTGGTACTGCAGCTCAGCCTCAGTAAAGTTGCAGTTAAAGTCTTACGGTGTCCGGATTCCTGATCCCATTGACTTTAAAGTGGTACTCCGGTGGAAAACTTTTTTATTTAATTATTTATTTATTTTAAATCAACTGGTGCCAGAAAGTTAAACAGATTTGTAAATTACTTCTATTACAAAATCTTAATCCTCCCTGTACTTATTAGCTGCTGAATACTACAGAGGAAATTGTTTTCTTTTTGAACACAGAGCTCTCTGCTGACATCACGAGCACAGTGCTCTCTGCTGACACCTCTGTCCATTTTAGGAACTGTCCAGAGCAGCATATGTTTTCTATGGGGATTTTCTCCTACTCTGGACAGTTTTTAAAATGGACAGCAGAGGTCAGCAGAGAGCACTGTGCTCATGATGTCAGCAGAGAGTTCTGTGTTCCAAAAAAAAATAATAATAATAATTTCCACTGTAGTATTCAGCAGCTAATAAGTACTGGAAGGATTAAGATTTTTTAATAGAAGTCATTTACAAATCTGTTTAACTTTCTGGCACCAGTTGATTAAAAAAAAAAAAGTTTTCCATCGGAGTACCCCTTTAATGGGGCCAATTTATTTACCAGGATCTGAACGTAGAAAAAATAAATAAATCACTGATTGCAGAATTTTTTTCAGGTCCCCCTAATTAAAGGGATTCTATGACTGAGCCCCTCCCCAACGCAGATGTGAACACGGCCTTACACGGTGGTCGTAGACACCTGCATAATGTGCCAAGGCTTCCGCCTACAACCCTGACTACGTAGGAGGATGGACTTTCCGCTGCCCAACGTGTTTCCTATATTTAATCTTTTGTCCGCCTTCATCATACCAGAAACCGTGCGGGTCGTTTCACTTCTCCTAGACTTCTATACGGTCTGAGAAGATTCCGAGCGCTCGGTTTCTATCTTGAATCATGATGTAGATTTGTTACATGCACCATTGTAGTGGAAATTTACACACACAAATATATATATATATATATATATATACACACACACACACACATAGATATATATTCCGGCATAGAAGTAGAAGATTGAGGAGGCACTCACTATTACGGTGCAGCAGGCTTCTTTATTTTCAGTGCATGCAGGTACAGCAACAGCGGGACGCCATCGGGAGTACACAGGTGTAGTGACAATTGTTTCACGCCATGGCGTGAAACAATTGTCACTACACCTGTGTACTCCTGATGGCGTCCCGCTGTTGCTGTACCTGCATGCACTGAAAATAAAGAAGCCTGCTGCACCATAACAGTGAGTGCCTCCTCAATCTTCTACTTCTATGCCGGAATCTTTGTGTTCTGTTTCTAGAGGATTGAACACCCTGATCGTTGCGTTACCTGCTTGCCCGCAACGTGTATTTGTCGGAGACGCCAGTGCTGGTCTTTCTCTTCTATTGGATATATATATATATATATAGAGTCAGTTCTGTATCGGTGACAGTAACAAGAATGGTGGTCGGGGAATCGGTATACTCCCCCCCAAGGTACCTGTCCTATGTGGACACCAGGTTTCGGAACGCGCATGTCTCTTCCAGGGAATGCTGGGTGAGATATGGGGAATCCAGGAAATAGATCCCTGGTGAGACTTCGCTTATTAAGTCCTTTTTTTTTGGGCCTGGATGGGATTATTATTGGGGGCTTTCAGGTTGACCCCGAGTCAGCACAGGTGCCGAGGACGAATAGTAACAAATGGTGTAGCCAAGCCTGTGCTGAGAGGCTGTGAGGAACCTCTGATGAGAGTTGGAGTCCTGAGGTCCTGAGACTGCAACGATTATGCAAATTATTGGTAAAAATAGATAATGAAAATGGTTATTGACGATTTCCATCATGGAATAATCGGTTGTTAGGGGGCGTGGCCTAGTAACAGTATACCTACAATGCTTCCTACTTTCCCCGCCCTTTCAGTCTGTCCCTACATGTTTCGCACCACCTCCTCTTTGCCTCTGGTGCCTTTTTGAAGATGCGGCCGACCCCCAGCACTGAGACCGTGGCCTGGAGTACATTAGAAGCCGGTGCGGTCCCCTTGTCCTCGGCGCCTCCGGTCCTGACCACGTGGGCCCCCATGTCTGGCCAGAAGCCCCATTCTCCATCCTCCCTGCAGTGACAGATCTTCCTGGTGCAGGACGGCGGCCATCACTATGGTCTGCGATAGCTTAAAAGATTAACCCTTCAAGTGCTGGCCCCTCTTCTCTCCCCTGTTAACCCTTCAGTTGCTGGCCCTTCGCTCTTACCCCATGTTAACCCTTCCGCTGCTGTCCTCTTTTCTCCTGTTAACCCTTCAGTTGCTGTCACTTCGCTCTTACCATCTGTTAACCCTTTAGGTGCTGTCCCCTCTTTTCCCCGTTAACTCTTTACAGTGCGGTCCCCACTTCCTCACATTAACCTTTCCCTGGTCCCTTAATCCCATTTTTTTTTTTTTTTCCTCTGAAGGACCCCTGTAATCTCCTGCACAGCACCCCGGCTATCCCCAGGAACAGAAGGTGTTAACCTCCATGTATCTCTATGAGAGAGTCAGAGAAAGTGTTCGGGTATCTCCGGCTCTACCATAGAGATACATGGAGGGGACGTGATGGCCGCCGCTTCATGTGGGGGTCGACGCGCTCAGTACCAGTGGAGACGCCAAGTGCCGCACAGGGGATTGCGGAGGGTCCCAGCAGTCCAACCCCCAGATACTTTAGTATTATGGTGAAGTACAACTTATCCCCTCTTCACTTTAATCTATTAGTCAAGAGACCTTGTGTAACACATTTTTGGTGACTTTTGTTGGGTGGCTGGTAGTAAGCCACCTGTTTAGAAAGGGAAGATTCTGTGTAGTTCGTGCAGGATTTATTTTGTATATATTTGTGCCTGTATTTGTTTTGTTACTGAAAAATAAAGGACAGAAGCCCTGTATAAATGTTACTTCCGGGTCTTTGTCTCTGAATGCTATTATGCTGCTATTAGACTGGTTCTGTGGAGCTAATCATCTATTTTAGAGAGCTGCTTGTGATCAGCAGAGATCAGAAGGTGTTGTCTGTGCAGATGATGTCCCCCCCCCCCCCCCCCCCCCCGTCCAGCGAATCCCAACAAGGGTGCCTTCAGCTGTTTCAAAACTACAACTCCCAGTATGCCTGAACAGCCAAAAGCCTGTCTGCCTCCTACAGAGGATCATCACTGTTCCTTAAAGATAAATCAAGGCTTCCCTCTCATCTCTGCAGCCTCTCATCTGGGTATGCTGGGAGTTGTAGTTTTGCAACAGCTAGAGGCACCCTGGTTGGGAAACATTGCTACAGTCAAAGCTTAAGTCCAGTGGCCCCCAACCTGTGGCTCTCCAGTTGATACTAAACTACCTTTGGCCACTGGGGCAAGATAGGGAGCCCCAGGTTGGAGATCATGTCTCGGATATATAAGGTTGTAGGTGCGAATATGATAACATTATATATATATATATATATATTCCATAGCAAATCCCTCTTCAGAGTGTGCTAGTTTTCAAGCTCAGAAGTTGCCAGGAAATTTAAACAAAAATCCAACCAGGGTGCCTCCAGCTGTTGCAAAAACTAGGCTGCTGAGATGGGAGGAAAGCCATGATTTACCTTTCAGGCCTCTTCCAGAGGATCCACAATGTCCCTGAAAAGGTAAAACAAGGCTTCCCTCATCTCAGCAGCCTGTGTCTGTCGGGGAATGCTGGGAGTTGTAGTTTTGCAGTGGCTGGGAAACACTGCATTCGATTATGGTTGAGTTTCACCATACTGTCACTAATAACTTTGGTGTGCAATTTTTGCTTTGGAACAGTTATTAGAGAAGTGTTCCCCAAGCAGGGTTCCTCCAGCTGTTTCAAAACTACAACTCCCAGCATGCCCGGACAACCAATGGCTGTCCGGGAATGCTGGGAATTGTAATTTTGAGACAGCTGGAGGAACCCTGCTTGGGAAACACTGCACTAGAGGTAGTCCCCATCCCATTCACTGTTTGCCATACACACAGAACATCTTCACACTTTTTTTTTTTATATAATTTTTTTTATTGAACAATTTGGTAATATTTAGCTGACATATTTAATTATTTTACATTTTTTTGTTTCTGTAAAATACATTAGTATTAACAGTTATTTAACAGTCTTAAGCCAAGAACTAAACAATAAGCTTAAACGATACCAATCATTTTATTTTTTATATTTTAAATAAAACTTTTTAAACATCATAGGTTTCGACTGTCAGGGGTCCGGGTGCTGAAACAAAGGCACAGAAGCGGCATTCAAAAGGCGGTGTGCAGATTCATAGAAAATCTATGGGACACTGCAAACTCCCCCTCCGAATAAAATTGATTGGAAAGGAAAGGGCACGGTGCTCCGCACTTCTATGCTTTTGTCGGCACCCAGACCCCAACTGATCAGAACTTGTCGAAAGTTTTAAAAAAGAATAAATAATAAAAAAAAGCATATTAAGATAAAAGTGTAAGCAACTGAGACAAGTTTATTAGTCATAGAAAATTACAACAATGTCTTATTTGTGGGTAAGAAAACTAGGTTTATTTAAGGTATAGCTGCATTTAAACATACATTTTGGAGGGAGGCTTCCTTATCATAACTGTCGAACACACAAGCCAACACTTCTAACGCCCTCTCGCTACAAATAAAGGCCTCATGTACAGGCGGAGGCTGTGAGGACATACGAAGCCTCCGCCCAACAAATCTGTAGACCACTGCTTCCCAACCAGTGCGCCTCCAAATTTTGCAAAACTACAACTTCCAGCATGCACGCACAGTCAAAAGGCCTGTCTGCCTCCTCCAGAGGATCCACACTGTCCCTGAAAGGTAAATCAATGCTGGGAGTTGTAGTTTTGCAATAGCTGGACGACTCCTGGTTGGGAAACGTTGCACTAGATTATGGTTGAGTTTTACCAAGCCCAATCTAATGTATATTGGCACCAATACCACTGGGGAGCAATGCTTGTCTCACGACTCAATTGGCATCAGCTGTAGTCCTGAAACCTTACAGTCTTATTCAGTCCACACCAGTAAAGTGGCTGCCTAACGGGATAGAAATATATAATATATATATATATATATATATATATATATATATATATATATATACATACATACACACACACACACACACACACACCTCACACCTGTAATCACTGTCTATGTAGAGGACAGGAGCTTCTTCAGGGTCCTGTACAGAACACAGTGTCCTAAAAAAGTAACATGGAGCCGCCCTCACCTGGTGTCCAAAGAAGTAGCCGATCCTGGTACAGGTAAAGAGTACAGAACATGTAATACCTCCCTGTACTGTAGGGGGCGCTACCAGACACCAGTCAGTGCATACACTTCAATAATACAGGGGTTTTACCAGTGAAATGTCCATTCTGATTGGTCAGATCTATCGGCCATGGAATATATTGATTGGAAGGGAAGGCTATACAGTGGGGCAAAAAAGTATTTAGTCGGCCACCAATATAAAAAGACGAGGCCTGTATACCTCAACTATGAGAGACAGAATGAGAAAAAAAATCCATAAAATTAGATTTTTTAAGAATTTATTTGCAAATTATGGTGTAAAATAAGTATTTGGTCACCTACAAACAAGTAAGATTTCTGCCTCTCACAGACCTGTAACTTCTTCTTTAAGAGTCTCCTCTGTCCTCCACTTGTTACCTGTATTAATGGCTCCTGTTTGAACTTGTTATTAGTATAAAAGACACCTGTCCACAACCTCAAACAGTCACACTCCAAACTCCACTATGGCCAAGACCAAAGAGCTGTCAAAGGACACCAGAAACAAAATTGTAGACCTGCACCAGGCTGGGAAGACTGAATCTGCAATAGGCAAGAAGCTTGGTGTGAAGAAATCAACTGTGGGAGCAATTATTAGAAAGACCACTGATAATCTCTCTCGATCTGGGGCTCCACACAAGATCTCGCCCCATGGTGTCAAAATGATTACAGGAAAAGTGAGCAAAAATCCCAGAACCCCATGGGGGGACCTAGTGAATGACCTGCAGAGAGCTGGGAACAAAGTAACAGAGGCTTCCATCAGTAACACACTACGCCTCCAGGGACTCAAATCATGCACCAAATGTGTCCCCCTGCTTTAGCCAGTACATGTCAGGGCCCGTCTGAAGTTTGCTAGAGAGCATTTGGATGATCCAGAAGAGTATTGGGAGAATGTCCTATGGTCAGATGAAACCAAAAGTAGAACTTTTTGGTAAAAACTCAACTCGTCGTGTTTGGAGGAGAAAGAATGCTGAGTTGCATCCAAAGAGCACCATACCTACTGTGAAGCATGGGGGTGGAAATATCATGCTTTGGGCTGTTTTTCTGCTATGGGACCAGGACGACTGATCTGTGTAAAGGAAAGAATGAATGGGGCCATGTTTCTTGAGATCTAAAAGGTCGTGAGAGTAAAAACCTCCATCCATCAACAAGGGCATTGAAGATGAAAAGTGGCTGGGTCCTTCAGCATGACAATGATCACAAACACACCGCCCGGGCAATGAAGGAGTGGCTTCGCAAGCAGCAATTCAAAGTCCTGGAGTGGCCTAGCCAGTCTCCAGATTTCCACCCCATAGAAAACCTTTGGAGGGAGTTGAAAGTCCATTTTGTCCAGCGACAGCCCCAAAACATCACTGCTCTAGAGGAGATCTGCGTGGAGGAATGGGCCAAAATACCAGCAACAGTGTGTGAGAACCTTGTGAAGACAGAAAACATGTGACCTCTGTCATTGCCAACAAAGGGGATATAACAAAAGAGATGAACTTTTCTTATTGACCAAATACTTATTTTTCACCATAATTTGCAAAAAAATGTAATGTGACAATGTGATTTTATGGATTTTTCTCATTCTGTCTCATAGTTGAGGTTATAACCTATGATGATAATTACAGCCTCTCATCTTTATAAGGGGAGAACTTGTACAATTGGTGGCTGACTAAATACTTTTTTGCCCCACTGTAGGTGTTCATTTTGTATTGCTGTGAATGAACTCTCGTAATAAGTCAGGAGTCGAATGCACCAACACAGAAGAATGTTAAAGGAGTACTCCGGGATATAAAAAGGTATCCCCCTATCCTAAGGATCTCCTGCACGGCGCCCCGGCTCTCCTCCTCCTGAATGGGGCGCACAAAATGGTGTCCAAAATAAAAAATAGGAATATACTGTATGGAAAGGATGAATGAAGGAATACATTTGCCGTGGTTCTAAGGCCCAGAAATAAGGAGATGGCGGCTGTGAAGATCCAAACGCTACATAAAAGCGAATGAAAACTCGTGAGGAGTCAGTAGTAGAAAAACACAACACAAAAGTGCAGTAAGCAAAATACAAAATGGCCGACGGACACGAGGAGCGTTCTGGACCTCACGGAATCGGTCGGCGAACCTTTCATACTCAATAAGGGAGATTTATCAAAACCTGTGCAGAGGAAAAGCGGAGCAGTCGCCCATAGCAACCAGATTGTTACTTTCATTTTTGAAAGCAGCGATCTGATTGGTTGCTATGGGCAACTGGTCACCTTTTCCTCAGCACAGGCCTTGATGAATCTCCCCCTATATGTCCAACACCGCGCGAGACGTTCTGCATAGGATTGACCTGACATCGACCTCACACGGAGAGGGATTTTAAAGGGGTACTCCAAAGGATAGGGGATAAGATGTCTGATCGCAGCGGACCCCCGCGATCTCTGTGCAGCACTAATGGTTCATTTGGACTGCTGGGTGCAGGCGGCTGGGGTTGTGACGTCACAGCCATGCCCCTCGTGACGTCACACCACGCCCCCTCAATGCAAGGCTATGGGAGGGGGCGTGACGTACGTCACGCCCCCTTCCATAGACTTGCATTGAGGGGGTGTGGCGTCCCGACACCCGCCGCCTGCACCAAGCGTTCGGACCAAAATGTTCTGAACGCTGGGAGCGGAGTACCCCTTTAATGGATTAACAGGATTCGTGAAGTCTTATAAGTGCTTTACTCCGAGGTCCGGAAGTGGAAGGTTGCGACAATTCCTGCAGGAAATAAGTTAATTCTGAAGTAAAAAGTGTGAGGCCTACGTGACGTGGGCGACGACTACAATGGGAACATGGCGGACGCGGCCTAAGATCGCTGTGCTGCGCCCCCTCCATCTTGTTGTTGTGTTGCGACAATCAGAAACGCACGCTGGATGGATTGATCAATCGATTTCTGGTAACTGTTGGGTAACAACACGACCTCATTGACCTCAGACTGAGCGACACTGCAATCTTTGGCCGTGCGTCCCGCGTCGTGGCCAGAGCCATCGTGTAGTCCTAGTCTTAGGGCCAAAAGACATTATGAAATATTCCACCTGAGAAATTCCGGTGCAGCAGCTTCCCATTGCTTTCAATAGGATTCTGCTGCATTGTGCGTGCTGCGGAATTTCGAATTCCTGTATTGCCGGCAATAGGGACAGGGCACGTCCGCACGGTTATGGCACCAACGCATTACGGGGATGCCTGATTCACATGGAATGTCCGGCAGGAAATTTCTCTAGGAAGATATTCTGTAGTGTGCACATACCCTTAGGATACGTTCAGACGAGTGGATTTTCTGTGCGGATTTCGCTGCGGATCCACCGCTAAAGGACCTGCTGCCTTTACATGTGCCTGCTCGGAGCGGCAATACGCCGCTACGAGCAGACACACTGCGATGTGCGAGTCGCCGCGCGCATGCGCAGTATACTCGCACATCGTAGCGGCTCTCGGCCTAGCTCATAGAGCAGGGGGAGCGGCCGCGATGTGTGCAAGTACACCGCGAATGCGCGGCGACTCGCACATCGCTTCAGTGTGTCTGCACGTAGCGGTGTATTGCCGCTCCGAGCAGGCACATGTAAAGGCAGAATACAGCGGTCCTTCAGCGGCAGATCCACAGCGTAAAATCCACTGTAAATCCGCTCGTCTGAACGTACCCTTAGGCTATGCTCACAGGGCAATGTCCGCACGGAAAATCTCTGTGCGGACATTGCCCCTGAATGCGGAGCGCTGGCAGAACATGCTGGCGCTAGGACCGCTCGGGAAGCGCAGTCTCATAGACGGCAATGCATTCCGTGCAGAGAAAGAATAGACATACATTCTGCATGGAAATTCTGCTACGTGAACAGTGCAGCAGAATCCCATTGAATTCTATAGGGCTCTGCTGCTGCAGAACCTCTGTTCAGAATTCCACACGCAAATTCAGTCGTGTGAACATAGCCTTAGCCTCTCTGCCAAACCTGAGTAAGGGCCCGTTCACAATGAGAATTACCGCCCCTCTTTGCAGCAGCCTCCTATTGTTGCCTTTAGGGTTAGGTTCACACTACGGAAGTCCAGTTGGGAAATTTTGCTGCATGAAGGAAACGTTGGCGCGAATATGTGTTTTGGTTAACCAATTCACACCGCGGAATTTCTGCCATAGAAATTCTGGTGGCGGTGTAGGTCTGTGCGGTCCTAGCGCCGATGGATTACATAGTGTGAACCTGCCCTTACGAAGGATCCAGAATACATCCAGATCGAAATATGGAGGCTCCACACTACAAACAGTGGTTTCACATGTTGCAAAACTACAACTCCTAGCATGCCCGGACAGCCAGAGACCTGTCTGCCTCTTCCAGAGGATCCACACTGTCCCTGGAAGGTAAATCAAGGCTTCCTCCTCATCTCTCTAGTCTTTGACTGTCCTAACATGTTCATTCTTTCGTCATTATTCTACATGGACTGCATTGCTGTCAATGGTAGCGGTACAGGTCTGCACGGTCCTCGCGCCGATGGATTTGGGAGATTCCCTAGTGTGAACCTACGCTTACAAGACACCAGGATTGATCTTTGGTACTTAAGACAAAAAAAATTAAAATTAAAAACAACCATAGGAAAACATGCTGGAACCAACAGCAAATTCAAAAAAATATTCAACTAGGCCAGCGTTTCCCAACCGGTGTGCCTCCAGCTGTTGCAAAACTACAACTCCCAGCATGCTCGGACAGCCAAAGGCTGTCCGAGCATGCTGGGAGTTGTAGTTTTGCGACATCTGGAGATCCATAGTTTGGAGACCACTATCAGTGTAATTTGAATATAGTTTCTGCTGAGAGGGAAGCCTTGATTTACCTTTCAGGGACAGTGTGGATCCTCTGAAAGAGGCAAACAGGCCTTTGGCTGTCTAGGAATGCAGTGTTTGGCAACAGCTATGGCGCACAGGTTGGGAAACACTGACCTAGGTACTACTACCACCGTCATCTAATTAACACAATGCTACAGGGGCACGTTTTATGCAACAGATACGTGATACTACCGAAGCGATGTGTAAGCGTTATAGCGAGCACAGTATGAGAAAGCAAATGGCGCCATTGTTCCTCTCTCACAGGAGGTTATAAAAATTAAAAAAATAAAATAAAAAATAAAAAGAAGTAAAAATTTCGGAACTTGGTCGGGAACAACCTCTATCTTTGCCCCCACTCACATAATTTGACATTGACTTAGAAGACCCTTTTTGCTTCCCCGTAAGGGGACACTGACGCCGGGCTTCCCGTAATAACCCGAAAAAATGGACTTGACTTCGATCTTACTGGACAGGTTGACCATCCACATACCGTTATCATAGTAAGAGACTTTCCCCGCGACCGGCCCGGTCAACTCCCCCAAAGTCTCCGCTTCTTTCCCCAACTGCTGCAATTTCACAAACTCCAGGAGGTCAATGCCAGTCTGAACATCCTGGACTTCGGCCGCGGTGCCCAGAGTGACATGGGCGCGGCTGCCCCTGGGAAAGGTATCCTTGGGCATCACTTCTTTCTCGGCATCTGGAGGCCACACCAGCAGCTGGTCGGCCGTGAGTTCTACTTGTGCCCCGGCTGTTCTGGGAGTGACGAACAAAGCGGAGATGTGGAGGGTGTAACCCTTGGAGTACGCCTTCTTCACCGCCTGAAAGAGAACGGGAAAAAAAAGGGACTCAGTAGAGCGCCACGTCTGACATGTTCACTCCAAATGAACCCACTGGTAACTCCTAACTCACTGTCTCTGAAAGGTAAATCAAGGCTTTCTTTCATATCAGCAGCCACTGTATCCCACAGTACACCGACAGTGGTCTCCAAACTATGGCCCTTTAGATGTTGCAAAACTACAACTTCCGGCACTCTAGGACAGCCATAGTTACAGAGTTCGTAAGGTATCCCCTCCCCCGCCCCATGAGGCTGAGGCCAAGTGGCCCATGACAGAGGAAAAATTCCTAAGAAATGCTAAAATTTGTAGGTACAGTGGCTGCCGAGATGAAAGGAAAGCCTTGATTTACCTTTCAGGGACATTGTCTGTTGGAGGAGGGTCGGGAGGCCACTATACACTTAAAAGGGGAACTCCGGGGGAAAAAAAAAAACTATTCTAAAAATCAACTGGTGCCAGAAAGTTAAAAACAGATTTGTAAATTACTTCCATTTAGAAATCTTTTTTCCTTCCAGTACTTAACAGCTGCCGAATGCTCCACAGGAAGTTGTGTAGTTCTTTCTAGTCTGACCACAGTGCTCTCTGCTGACACCTCTGTCCATATCAGGAACTGTCCAGAGTAGGGAGGTTTGCTATTGGGATTTGCTTCTACTCTGGACAGTTCCTGACACGGACAGAGGTGTCAGCAGAGAGCACTGTGGTCAGACTAGAAAGAACTACACAACTTCCTGTGGAGCATACAGCAGCTGATAAGTACTGGAAGTAGATTTAAAAAAAAAAATATAAACATTTTTCCACCGGAGTACCCCTTTAAGACAGTTGGTGGGTTTAGCTGACTTTTGACTAAAGTGAGGTGTTGGGGTCTGAACAACATTAAAGGGGGACTCCAGTTTTTAAAAACATATCCCCTATCTACAGGTTAAAGAGGATAAGTGTCTGACTGCATGTGGTGGTGGGGGGGGGGGGGGGGGGGGGGGGGGTCCCAGCGATCTCCAGAACGGGTCTCTGAAAGCTCCTGTTGAGACAAATTGGTCTCGGTGGTGACGGCCCACAGCCCAAGGAACACGATCAGGAGATGTACCGGAAGTCCCATGTAAGTCTATGGACTACTGGTACATCATCTGATTAGGTTACTCTCTGGCTACGGAGGTTGCCCGGGAGTTTTAAACATTCTGCCGCCGGACCAACATCAATGATTTAACTGTCCAGCAGGCAGGTGCAGAGAATAGTTCATGCGGAGCCAGAGGGAGAGTAGACATCGATGTGGGGACAGATAGAGGGCAGTGCTGCTACAGTGAGAAGTACAGGGTGGACGAGCAGCTTATCACTGCTGGGGCTTCAGGAGACTGGGAAAGCTGGGCGGCAAGCAGTATGTGTGCAACCCAGCTTTCCCAGTCTCTTGAAGAGCTTCAATATAGCTGCTTTACCAGAGAGATATTTTTTCTGGGTGACTGGAAAAGCAGGGTGGCAGACAGTACACAGTGCAGGGCTCACAGTCTCCCCCCCCCCCCCCCCCTCCCCAGCTTATCTGTCCGGTTAGCAGCCATATTGGAGGCATCGATAAGTAGCAGTTTTCACTTATCTACTGTATTTCCTGAAAAAAGTGCATAAGAGTGGGGAGAAGCTTTAAATATAACTTAATATGTACCTATAAAATTATATATCAACACAATAAAAATGGTGCAAATTACAGTGCTGTAATAAATACTCTACAGATAACTATAAAGCAAAACATTTAGCTTCCCGACGAGTTTCTGTCAGGATAAATCGGCGTCCTCAGGGGTAACCTAGATCAGTGTTTCCCAACCAGGGTGCCTCCAGATGTTGCAAAACTACAACTCCCAGCATGCCTGGATAGCCTTTGGCAATCATTGTTGCAGAAGTGTACGGTCCCTGCCATTGCAGGTTTGCGCTCCGTCACATTCACCAGCCGGACTACAAGACCGTGCACTCCTGCGACAATGATCGGTTGTACCTGGAATCTTGCGGTCTCAGTTTAAATATACAGCTTGGGGGATATTGCATCCAAAAACTTGGCTTCATAAGTTTCTATCCCCACTTACTGCACAATACTCCTTGAACCATTTGAGGATTGATATGCTCTTTTTATGCCATAATATCTAGTTTACCCCTGAGGACGCTGATTTATACCGGTAGAAACGCGTCGGGGACCTACAAGTTTTCCTTTATAGTTATAGGTATATTGGGAACTGACGTATCTTAGCTCCCGAACAACAAGGGAGCAGTGAAAATTCTATACATTGTCTACTTAGATATCCGACACAACCAGGGATTGCGGCTTGGCACTATGACACTATGACACCATTTTATTTTTGTGTTGATATATAATTTTATAGGTACATATTAAAAATTATATTTTAAGCTTCTCCCCACTCTGTTGCCCTTTGGTGAATAGATTGTTGATTTGCTATTTTATGCTGGGAGTATATATCCATATTGGTCATTTGTTACACAATCTATTTTCATAGCAGTTATTTTGCAATTTATGTAAAAAAAAGTCAAGATAATGATAAGTTACCCATCACCCCGCACTCACTCACCTCTTGTTGGGCGTATTCTTCTGACCCCAAAACCTTCCCGTAGTCGCAGAATTTGGCGGTGCAATGAAGAATGTTGGGCGATTTGGCAAAATGCTTCAGAAGATCCACTTTTTGTTTCTCTTCGTAACCAACTGAAAAAAAAATAAAAAAATAAAAATAAAATAAAAAGTATAAAAATAAATTTAAAAAAAATAATAAAGAAAAAATGTACACAGGAGAAAGAACTTCTGAGGGGGCTTCTACCTTAACCGGTGGTCTCCAAACGGTGGACCTCCAGATGCCGCAAAACAACAACTCGTTGGCTGTCAACGACAGCCAACGAGTTGTGGTTTTGCGGCATCTGGAGGTCCACCGTTTGGAGAGGACTGGCCTAAACCCATAGCACCGGTCTCCAACTTGTTTAGTTATAGAGGAACGAGGAGATTACCGCAACGGGTGCGGCAATGGCCAAGTGTAGACTCTCAAAGGACTTTTGTTGGGGGTTAAACAGGTCAAGATAGTAACTGTGACGGCACTCGAAAGCTTCCATGACCTCCTACAAGCATGGCCACCTCTCTCCGGTGCCTCATGACCAACTGGAAAGTGAAGTTCATGGGGGGGGGGGGGGGGGTTAGGCGTAAACAACAACTACCTGGAGTAAGAGAGTAAGAATAAGGCCGGCACTTCTATGGATCAGTTCTCTCCCAACCATCATTACTCTCTTTTTGGACTCAAGTTGGGTCACCAGTCTATCCCATCATGGGCTGAAGGGGAGGAGGGGAGGGGGGGGTGTTGGGCAAAAACAACAACAACTACCCAAAGTAAGAGTAAGGCTGGCACCTCCATTCTCCCCCATTACTACTCAAGAACATCCAACCTCACTTTTTGGACTTTCAAGCTGGGTCACCAGTCTATCACATCGTGGTGGTGGGAGAGGAGGGGGTGCGGGGTAAAGCTGGACAAAGACAACAGCTCCCCCGGAGCTCAGAGTAAGGCCGTAACTTCTATGCATCCGTTCACTAGATGTATTACTCAAGGAGAACGTCCAACCTCATTTTTGGACTCTCAAATCTCAAGTTGGGTCACCAATCTATCCCATCATGGTGGTGATGGGTGGGGGTTGAGCAAAAACAACAACTATCCGGAACTCAGAGTAAGGCCGACACTTCGATGGATCCATTCTCTCCTTTTATTAATCAGAGAGAACGTCCAACCTCACTTTTTGGACTCAAGTTGGGTCACCAGTCTATCCCATTGTTGGGTGGGGGGTGGTTGTTGGGCGAAAACTACAACTACCCAGAGCTCAGAACTTCTACTAGTCCATTGTCTCCATATATTACTCAAGGAGAACGTCCAACCTCATTTTTGGACTCTCAAGTCTCAAATTGGGCCAAGTCTATCGCATCGTGGTGGTGGTCGGGTGGTCGGGCAAAAACAACAACTACCCGGAGCTCAAAGGCCAACACCTCTATGGATCCATTCTCTCCCATTATTACTCGGGGAGGAGAACGTTCAACCTCACTTTTTGGACTCTAAAGTTGGGTAACCAGTCTGTCCCATCGTAAAGCGTTAGATTAGGGTTACATGGTGTCTCGTACCCACACAACATAAGATCACGATGGCTACTGAAAGCCAACAGGGTGTCTCTTCTTCCTGTAGGCGTCACCATGTAGCCTTGATCTTACACAGTTGACCAGAAGGAAAAAAATAAAAAATAAATAAAATTTAAAAAAAAGTACAACCATAAGCACTTACATGCTTGCACCCGCTTCTTGAAGGCCTTGAGGTTCCCCAGCTGCTCCAGGAATTCATGGCTGGTCTTTCTCAGGAAATCCTCGTCCCGCCTTGCCAGGAACCAACCAAAGTAGAGAGGAATGAAGTCCTTCTCCAGCGTGGGCCTCAGGTTCTTCAGCTCTTCCAACGACAGCTTCCATTGGTTCCGCTCTTTCAACTGGGCGCAGTCCAACCTCCACGGCGTCTTGGGTTCCAGAATGACCACCGCAAAGTGATAGGTGTTGGCCATGTCGAAGAGCTTATCGAGCCGCTCCCGGTCATGGTGCGTGTCGTCCAGGATCACCAAACTGGCTTCACGTTTCTCGAAGCAAGTGGTCAACTCGGCGTCCAGCTTGGAGTAATCGGCTCCACCAGAGCTCCTGGTGGGCTTGATCTCGTACTGGTCGGCGGAGATCAGTCGAGAGTTGTCCTTGTATTTTTGTTCGATCTCTTTGGCCAGGGTGGTCTTGCCGCTCCCGGGGAGGCCCCTCAGGAGCACAAATATTTTGGAATCTCTAACCGTAGCCACCGTGTGGTCGTCCACCAAGAGTGGGGGCTTCTGGCCTTCTAGATGATCTTTTGAGGCTGGTGAGGACATTCTGCGGTGGAGAACCTTGGCTGTTCTTGGCTTAAACCTCTTCAAAATGGATCCAACCTAAAAAGAAAAAGATCGAAATAGGTCAAAATTCCTTCGTAACGTTTCGCCTCGCACCGCTACATGAATATTAGCTTTACTATTGGAGGCCGAGGAATGTTATCAGCTCTGCCCAGTCAAGTGCCCATTGTTCCTCCCGATGACCCAACCAACGGCGTTCCCTATAAACAAAACAGAAGTGGAGTTTGTAGCCCAGGACACAATGGTCAATACCATTCACTGCTACCCACTGACATCTCCACTCAGACCAACAGGCTGCCCATTGTCAGCGGAATTAACTCCTTGTCTACCCATCGAGATGATAGAGAAGAGTCCGAGTCTATCGGGAGATCCCCTTTGGTTGATGGGAGTTGTAATACACAGATTTAAAGGACTTTTCCAGTCTACCAGGCATTGCATATAATATAGACATTGTAATACAGTCCTATATTGTCTCCTCTTAATACATAGGCATAAGGACCCATCCTCCTCTTAAAAGATGTTAAATCCTTATACTGTACACCAGTGTTTCCCAACCAGGGTGCCTCCAGCTGTTGCAAAACTACAACTGCCAGCATGCCCAGACAGCCAACTGGTTGGGAAACACTACTGTATACAGTTATTGGCACATATACTGTTTCTTCTTAATACATAGGCATTAGGTCCCATCCTCTCCTACTAATAGAGGTCAAATCCTTATACTGTATACAGTTATTATATATAGGCATTAGGTCCCATCCTCTCCTAATAGAGAGGTAAAATCCTTATACTGTAGACAGTTATTGGCACATATACTGCTTCTTAATACATAGGCATTAGGTCCCATCCTCTCCTTCTAATAGCGGTCATATCCTTATACTGTATACAGTTATTGGCACATATACTGTTTCTTCTTAATACATAGGCATTAGGACCCATCCTCTCCTAATAGCGGTCATATCCTTATACTGTATACAGTTATATATAGGCATTAGGTCCCATCCTCTCCTAATAGCGGTCATATCCTTATACTGTATACAGTTATATATAGGCATTAGGTCCCATCCTCTCCTATTAGAGGTCAAATCCTTATACTGTATACAGTTATTGGCACATATACTGTCTCTTCTTAATACATAGGCATTAGGTCCCATCCTCTCCTTCCAATAGCGGTCATATCCTTATACTGTATCCAGTTATATATAGGCATTAGGTCCCATCCTCTCCTAATAGCGGTCATATCCTTATACTGTAGACAGTTATTGGCACATATACTGTTTCTTCTTAATACATAGGCATTAGGACCCATCCTCTCCTTCTAATAGCGGTCATATCCTTGTACTGTATACAGTTATTGACACACCTATTGTCTCTTCTTAATACATAGGCATTAGGTCCCATCCTCTCCTTCTAATAGCGTTCATATCCTTATACTGTAGACAGTTATCGGCACATATACTGTTTCTTCTTAATACA
This sequence comes from Hyla sarda, assembly GCF_029499605.1. Classification (NCBI taxonomy): domain Eukaryota; kingdom Metazoa; phylum Chordata; class Amphibia; order Anura; family Hylidae; genus Hyla; species Hyla sarda. The sequence continues at coordinate 7,659,767 of NC_079200.1, read as the reverse complement.
TAGGCATTAGGACTCATCCTCTCCTAATAGAGAGGTCATATCCTTATACTGTAGACAGTTATTGGCACATATACTGCTTCTTAATACATAGGCATTAGGTCCCATCCTCTCCTAATAGCGTTCATATCCTTATACTGTAGACAGTTATTGGCACATATACTGTCTCTTCTTAATACATAGGCATTAGGTCCCATCCTCTCCTAATAGAGAGGTCATATCCTTATACTGTAGACAGTTATTGGCACATATACTGCTTCTTAATACATAGGCATTAGGTCCCATCCTCTCCTAATAGCGTTCATATCCTTATACTGTAGACAGTTATTGGCACATATACTGTCTCTTCTTAATACATAGGCATTAGGTCCCATCCTCTCCTAATAGAGGTCATATCCTTATACTGTAGACAGTTATTGGCACATATACTGCTTCTTAATACATAGGCATTAGGTCCCATCCTCTCCTAATAGAGGTCATATCCTTATACTGTAGACAGTTATTGGCACATATACTGCTTCTTAATACATAGGCATTAGGACCCATCCTCTCCTCTTAATAAAAGGTCAAATCCTCATTTACAGTCATCAACATATCTACTGTTTTCTCTTAATACATAGGCATTAGGACAAATCCTCTTTAAAAAGATGTAAAATCCTAATATACAGTCATGGGCATATCTACTGTATACATAGGCATTAGGACTCCTCCTCTCAAAAGCTCATATAGGAGTAATCAGCAGATATGCCAGTCTTGCCCTGCAGTAGGTATATTACGAGGTTTCCCATCTTCTCCTAATACGCAGACATCATGGTATAAGCAAGTCCTCTCCATCTACACAGAAATGTGGCTTTCTACTACACATCATCTGCACATGTGCCAGACCTCTAACTACAAGTGCCAGCTTTTTCCTAATACATATGGTCTTCGCCTAATACACAGACACCAGGGCATGTATCCGTCTACTCCTAATACACAGACACCAGTCTACCCCTAATACACAGACACGGGGACATGTACCAGCCTACCCCTAATACACAGACACCAGTCTACCCCTAATACACAGACACGGGGACATGTACCAGCCTACCCCTAATACACAGACACGGGGACATGTACCAGCCTACTCCTAATACACAGACACCAGGACATGTACCAGCCTACTCCTAATACACAGACACCAGGACATGTACCAGTCTCCTCCTAATACACAGACACCGGGACATGTACAAGCCTACTCCTAATACACAGACACCGGGACATGTACCAGCCTACCCCTAATACACAGACACCAGGACATGTACAAGCCTACTCCTAATACACAGACACCAGTCTCCTCCTAATACACAGACAGGGGGACATGTACCAGCCTACCCCTAATACACAGACACTGGGACATGTACCAGCCTACCCCTAATACACAGACACTGGGACATGTACCAGCCTACCCCTAATACACAGACACCGGGACATGTACATGCCTACTCCTAATACACAGACACCAGTCTCCTCCTAATACACAGACAGGGGGACATGTACCAGCCTACCCCTAATACACAGACACTGGGACATGTACCAGCCTACCCCTAATACACAGACACCGGGACATGTACATGCCTACTCCTAATACACAGACACCAGTCTCCTCCTAATACACAGACAGGGGGTCATGTACCAGTCTCCTCCTAATACACAGACAGGGGGACATGTACCAGTCTCCTCCTAATACACAGACAGGGGGACATGTACCAGTCTCCTCCTAATACACAGACAGGGGGACATGTACCAGTCTCCTCCTAATACACAGACAGGGGGTCATGTACCAGTCTCCTCCTAATACACAGACAGGGGGACATGTACCAGTCTCCTCCTAATACACAGACAGGGGGTCATGTACCAGTCTCCTCCTAATACACAGACAGGGGGACATGTACCAGTCTCCTCCTAATACACAGACAGGGGGACATGTACCAGTCTCCTCCTAATACACAGACAGGGGGACATGTACCAGTCTCCTCCTAATACACAGACAGGGGGTCATGTACCAGTCTCCTCCTAATACACAGACAGGGGGACATGTACCAGTCTCCTCCTAATACACAGACAGGGGGTCATGTACCAGTCTCCTCCTAATACACAGACAGGGGGACATGTACCAGTCTCCTCCTAATACACAGACAGGGGGACATGTACCAGTCTCCTCCTAATACACAGACAGGGGGACATGTACCAGTCTCCTCCTAATACACAGACAGGGGGACATGTACCAGTCTCCTCCTAATACACAGACAGGGGGACATGTACCAGTCTCCTCCTAATACACAGACAGGGGGACATGTACCAGTCTCCTCCTAATACACAGACAGGGGGACATGTACCAGTCTCCTCCTAATACACAGACAGGGGGACATGTACCAGTCTCCTCCTAATACACAGACAGGGGGACATGTACCAGTCTCCTCCTAATACACAGACAGGGGGACATGTACCAGTCTCCTCCTAATACACAGACAGGGGGACATGTACCAGTCTCCTCCTAATACACAGACAGGGGGACATGTACCAGTCTCCTCCTAATACACAGACAGGGGGACATGTACCAGTCTCCTCCTAATACACAGACAGGGGGACATGTACCAGTCTCCTCCTAATACACAGACAGGGGGACATGTACCAGTCTCCTCCTAATACACAGACACCGGGACATGTACCAGTCTCCTCCTAATACACAGACATCGGGACATGTACCAGTCTCCTCCTAATACACAGACACCGGGACATGTACCAGTCTCCTCCTAATACACAGACAGGGGGACATGTACCAGTCTCCTCCTAATACACAGACAGGGGGACATGTACCAGTCTCCTCCTAATACACAGACAGGGGGACATGTACCAGTCTCCTCCTAATACACAGACACCGGGACATGTACCAGTCTCCTCCTAATACACAGACATCGGGACATGTACCAGTCTCCTCCTAATACACAGACACCGGGACATGTACCAGTCTTCTAATACACAGACACCGGGACATGTACCAGTCTTCTAATACACAGACACCGGGACATGTACCAGTCTCCTCCTAATACACAGACACCGGGACATGTACCAGTCTACCCCTAATACACAGACACCAGTCTACCCCTAATACACAGACACCAGTCTACCCCTAATACACAGACACCAGTCTACCCCTAATACACAGACACCAGTCTACCCCTAATACACAGACACCAGTCTACCCCTAATACACAGACACCAGTCTACCCCTAATACACAGACACCAGTCTACCCCTAATACACAGACACCAGTCTACCCCTAATACACAGACACCAGTCTACCCCTAATACACAGACACCAGTCTACCCCTAATACACAGACACCAGTCTACTCCTAATACACAGACACCAGGACACGTACCAGTCTACCCCTAATACACAGACACTAGTCTACCCCTAATACACAGACACCAGGACGTGTACCCCACCCGCCTCTATCTCTCTCAGGAGCCGCCGTCTCCCCGCCCTAAGCAGCGCCCATTCCCCGGGCACACAGCGCCTCACCTCCCAGCAGGTGCCCCCTGTCAGCTTCCTCAGCGGGATGTGGAGTCCGAGTGGTCGGTACAGAGAGTGCGGCCCGGGGAAGAGCAACCAGGAGGCGGCCATACAGCAGCGGTGCCCTCCCTCCACTAGGGGCGCTCCTCCTCCTCCTCCTCCTCCTCCTCCTCCTCCTCCTCCTCCTCCTCCTCCTCCACAGCCCTAGACACCGGGTATTGTACTGGGCACAATGTCTCCTTATCATCCGACTACAGGGGGCGGGAACCACAAGTACCACAAGTACCACATAGTCTTATATACAGAGATATACTGTATCCACATTACACTGACACAACTACCACATAGTCTTATATACAGAGATATATACTATATCCACATTACACTGACCACTACCACATAGTCTTATATACAGAGATATACACTGTATCCACATTACACTGACAACTACCACATAGTCTTATATACAGAGATATACACTGTATCCACATTACACTGACAACTACCACATAGTCTTATATACAGAGATATACTGTATCCACATTACACTGACAACTACCACATAGTCTTATATACAGAGATATATACTGTATCCACATTACACTGACCACTACCACATAGTCTTATATACAGAGATATATACTGTATCCACATTACACTGACAACTACCACATAGTCTTATATACAGAGATATACACTGTATCTACATTACACTGACAACTACCACATAGTCTTATATACAGAGATATACTATATCCACATTACACTGACAACTACCACATAGTCTTATATACAGAGATATACTATATCCACATTACACCTGACCACTACCACATAGTCTTATATACAGAGATATACACTGTATCCACATTACACTGACCACTACCACATAGTCTTATATACAGAGATATATACTGTATCCACATTACACTGACAACTACCACATAGTCTTATATACAGAGATATACACTGTATCCACATTACACTGACAACTACCACATAGTCTTATATACAGAGATATATACTGTATCCACATTACACTGACAACTACCACATAGTCTTATATACAGAGATATATACTGTATCCACATTACACTGACAACTACCACATAGTCTTATATACAGAGATATACTGTATCCACATTACACTGACAACTACCACATAGTCTTATATACAGAGATATATACTGTATCCACATTACACTGACAACTACCACATAGTCTTATATACAGAGATATATACTGTATCCACATTACACTGACAACTACCACATAGTCTTATATACAGAGATATATACTATATCCACATTACACTGACCACTACCACATAGTCTTATATACAGAGATATACACTGTATCCACATTACACTGACAACTACCACATAGTCTTATATACAGAGATATACTGTATCCACATTACACTGACAACTACCACATAGTCTTATATACAGAGATATACTATATCCACATTACACTGACAACTACCACATAGTCTTATATACAGAGATATATACTGTATCCACATTACACTGACAACTACCACATAGTCTTATATACAGAGATATACACTGTATCCACATTACACTGACAACTACCACATAGTCTTATATACAGAGATATACACTGTATCCACATTACACTGACAACTACCACATAGTCTTATATACAGAGATATACACTGTATCCACATTACACTGACAACTACCACATAGTCTTATATACAGAGATATATACTGTATCCACATTACACTGAGAACTACCACATAGTCTTATATACAGAGATATACACTGTATCCACATTACACTGACAACTACCACATAGTCTTATATACAGAGATATATACTGTATCTACATTACACTGACAACTACCACATAGTCTTATATACAGAGATATACACTGTATCCACATTACACTGACAACTACCACATAGTCTTATATACAGAGATATACACTGTATCCACATTACACTGACAACTACCACATAGTCTTATATACAGAGATATACACTGTATCCACATTACACTGACAACTACCACATAGTCTTATATACAGAGATATATACTGTATCCACATTACACTGACAACTACCACATAGTCTTATATACAGAGATATACTGTATCCACATTACACTGACAACTACCACATAGTCTTATATACAGAGATATATACTGTATCCACATTACACTGACAACTATCACATAGTCTTATATACAGAGATATATACTGTATCCACATTACACTGACAACTACCACATAGTCTTATATACAGAGATATATACTATATCCACATTACACTGACCACTACCACATAGTCTTATATACAGAGATATATACTATATCCACATTACACTGACAACTACCACATAGTCTTATATACAGAGATATATACTGTATCCACATTACACTGACAACTACCACATAGTCTTATATACAGAGATATATACTGTATCCACATTACACTGAGAACTACCACATAGTCTTATATACAGAGATATACACTGTATCCACATTACACTGACAACTACCACATAGTCTTATATACAGAGATATATACTGTATCTACATTACACTGACAACTACCACATAGTCTTATATACAGAGATATATACTGTATCCACATTACACTGACAACTACCACATAGTCTTATATACAGAGATATACACTGTATCCACATTACACTGACACAACTACCACATAGTCTTATATACAGAGATATACACTATATCCACATTACACTGACACAACTACCACATAGTCTTATATACAGAGATATACTGTATCTACATTACACTGACAACTACCACATAGTCTTATATACAGAGATATATACTGTATCCACATTACACTGACCACTACCACATAGTCTTATATACAGAGATATACTGTATCCACATTACACTGACAACTACCACATAGTCTTATATACAGAGATATACACTGTATCCACATTACACTGACAACTACCACATAGTCTTATATACAGAGATATACACTGTATCTACATTACACTGACAACTACCACATAGTCTTATATACAGAGATATACACTGTATCCACATTACACTGACAACTACCACATAGTCTTATATACAGAGATATACACTGTATCTACATTACACTGACCACTACCACATAGTCTTATATACAGAGATATACACTGTATCCACATTACACTGACAACTACCACATAGTCTTATATACAGAGATATACACTGTATCCACATTACACTGACAACTACCACATAGTCTTATATACAGAGATATACACTGTATCTACATTACACTGACAACTACCACATAGTCTTATATACAGAGATATACACTGTATCCACATTACACTGACAACTACCACATAGTCTTATATACAGAGATATACACTGTATCCACATTACACTGACAACTACCACATAGTCTTATATACAGAGATATATACTGTATCCACATTACACTGACAACTACCACATAGTCTTATATACAGAGATATATACTGTATCCACATTACACTGACAACTACCACATAGTCTTATATACAGAGATATACACTGTATCCACATTACACTGACAACTACCACATAGTCTTATATACAGAGATATATACTGTATCCACATTACACTGACAACTACCACATAGTCTTATATACAGAGATATACACTGTATCCACATTACACTGACAACTACCACATAGTCTTATATACAGAGATATACACTGTATCCACATTACACTGACAACTACCACATAGTCTTATATACAGAGATATATACTGTATCCACATTACACTGACAACTACCACATAGTCTTATATACAGAGATATATACTGTATCCACATTACACTGACAACTACCACATAGTCTTATATACAGAGATATACTGTATCTACATTACACTGACAACTACCACATAGTCTTATATACAGAGATATACTGTATCCACATTACACTGACCACTACCACATAGTCTTATATACAGAGATATACACTGTATCCACATTACACTGACCACTACCACATAGTCTTATATACAGAGATATATACTGTATCTACATTACACTGACCACTACCACATAGTCTTATATACAGAGATATACACTGTATCTACATTACACTGACAACTACCACATAGTCTTATATACAGAGATATATACTGTATCTACATTACACTGACCACTACCACATAGTCTTATATACAGAGATATATACTGTATCTACATTACACTGACAACTACCACATAGTCTTATATACAGAGATATATACTGTATCCACATTACACTGACCACTACCACATAGTCTTATATACAGAGATATATACTGTATCCACATTACACTGACACAACTACCACATAGTCTTATATACAGAGATATACACTGTATCTACATTACACTGACAACTACCACATAGTCTTATATACAGAGATATATACTGTATCTACATTACACTGACAACTACCACATAGTCTTATATACAGAGATATACACTGTATCCACATTACACTGACAACTACCACATAGTCTTATATACAGAGATATACACTGTATCCACATTACACTGACCACTACCACATAGTCTTATATACAGAGATATATACTGTATCTACATTACACTGACCACTACCACATAGTCTTATATACAGAGATATACAATGTATCTACATTACACTGACCACTACCACATAGTCTTATATACAGAGATATATACTGTATCCACATTACACTGACAACTACCACATAGTCTTATATACAGAGATATACACTGTATCCACATTACACTGACAACTACCACATAGTCTTATATACAGAGATATACTGTATCCACATTACACTGACAACTACCACATAGTCTTATATACAGAGATATATACTGTATCCACATTACACTGACAACTACCACACAGTCTTATATACAGAGATATACACTGTATCCACATTACACTGACAACTACCACATAGTCTTATATACAGAGATATACACTGTATCCACATTACACTGACAACTACCACATAGTCTTATATACAGAGATATATACTGTATCCACATTACACTGACAACTACCACATAGTCTTATATACAGAGATATACACTGTATCCACATTACACTGACAACTACCACATAGTCTTATATACAGAGATATACTGTATCCACATTACACTTACAACTACCACATAGTCTTATATACAGAGATATACACTATATCCACATTACACTGACCACTACCACATAGTCTTATATACAGTATACAGAGATATATACTGTATCCACATTACACTGACAACTACCACATAGTCTTATATACAGAGATATATACTGTATCCACATTACACTGACAACTACCACATAGTCTTATATACAGAGATATATACTGTATCCACATTACACTGACAACTACCACATAGTCTTATATACAGAGATATACACTGTATCCACATTACACTGACAACTACCACATAATGTTATATACAGAGATATACACTGTATCTACATTACACTGACAACTACCACATAGTCTTATATACAGAGATATACACTGTATCCACATTACACTGACAACTACCACATAGTCTTATATACAGAGATATACACTGTATCCACATTACACTGACAACTACCACATAGTCTTATATACAGAGATATACTGTATCCACATTACACTGACAACTACCACATAGTCTTATATACAGAGATATATACTGTATCCACATTACACTGACCACTACCACATAGTCTTATATACAGAGATATATACTGTATCCACATTACACTGACAACTACCACATAGTCTTATATACAGAGATATACACTGTATCCACATTACACTGACCACTACCACATAGTCTTATATACAGAGATATACACTGTATCCACATTACACTGACAACTACCACATAGTCTTATATACAGAGATATATACTGTATCCACATTACACTGACACAACTACCACATAGTCTTATATACAGAGATATATACTGTATCCACATTACACTGACACAACTACCACATAGTCTTATATACAGAGATATATACTGTATTCACATTACACTGACAACTACCACATAGTCTTATATACAGAGATATATACTGTATCCACATTACACTGACAACTACCACATAGTCTTATATACAGAGATATACACTGTATCTACATTACACTGACAACTACCACATAGTCTTATATACAGAGATATATACTGTATCCACATTACACTGAGAACTACCACATAGTCTTATATACAGAGATATATACTATATCCACATTACACTGACAACTACCACATAGTCTTATATACAGAGATATATACTGTATCCACATTACACTGACAACTACCACATAGTCTTATATACAGAGATATATACTGTATCCACATTACACTGACAACTACCACATAGTCTTATATACAGAGATATACACTGTATCTACATTACACTGGCTGCTTGCTGGATAAATTCTTCCATATTCTGCAATTTTTCAATTTTTTCAATTTCAATTTTTCCTCCGCGCCTTCTAATAGCCAGAACCCTTTCACTTTCCCTTTTACAGACCCCTATTATTATTATTATTACTATTATTATTATTATTATTATTATTATTATTATTACTATTATTATTACTACTATTATTATTGTTATTGTTATTATTATTATTACTACTACTATTAATTATTATTATTACTATTATTACTACTATTATTATTACTATTATTATTACCATTATTATTATTACTACTATTATTATTATTATTACTATTATTATTATTATTACTATTATTACTACTATTATTATTACTATTATTATTATTACTATTATTACTACTATTATTATTATTATTATTACTATTATTACTACTATTATTGTTACTATTATTATTATTACTATTATTACTACTATTATTATTATTATTACTATTATTATTACCATTATTATTATTACTACTATTATTATTACTATTATTATTATTACTATTATTACTACTATTATTATTATTATTACTATTATTATTACCATTATTATTATTACTATTATTATTATTACTATTATTACTACTATTATTATTACTATTATTATTATTATTACTATTATTACTACTATTATTATTATTACTATTATTATTACTATTATTATTATTACTACTATTATTATTATTATTACTATTATTATTACTACTATTATTATTATTACCATTATTACTACTATTATTATTATTATTACCATTATTATTATTACTACTATTATTATTATTATTACTATTATTACTACTATTATTATTATTATTATTATTACTATTATTCAGGGAACATGTGTGTGTATTTGTGTAATGTGTATGCAGATGTATTGTGTGAACATGTGTGTGTGATGTCTGTTACTTACTAGCCTTTGTGTATAGTGTGGTGTGTATGTACTGCATGTATATACACATGTATGTGTATGTAAGTGTGTATATGTATAGTATTTTATGTACGTTATGTGCAGTGCTGTATCTGTCACTAGGCCAACAAGGCCCAGGATTGATACAGCCATACAAAGACCAATATATGGCGGGTTAATGCTCAATATCAATTCCTATAGATCACCTGGGTGATCAAAAAAAAAATAAAAATAAAATTTCCCATATATCCCAAAGCTTTATTATTAATTATTAACACACATAATGTTAATTAATAATAAATCTTTGGGATATATGGGAAATTGTTTTTTTTTGGATCACCCAGGTGATCTATAGGAATTGATATTCAGGATTGATGCAGCACTTATCGCAGTGGTGGTTGCTAATCGCATGGCGCCCCTGAAGTACACTTATGTTTGTAGATAAGTTTTTATATTTGTCTGTAATCAGTGTTTCCCAACCAGGGTGTGGTCAGCTGTATAGGCTGTCCGGGCATGCTGGGAGTTGTAGTTTTGGAACAGCTGGAGGCACCCCGGTTGTCAAACACTGATTTATGCATGTATGTGTATTTATCATTGTCTCACAACCAGAGTGCCTCCAGCTGTTGCAACTGCTGAAAGCACTCTGGTTGGGAAACACACACACACACACACATACACATACCTATTTATATTCAGGGATGTGGGACTCCTATCACCCGACACCCGGGACATATTGCTGGTGGTTGTAGTAGAGCTATGTTCCTTTACATACTGGTGGTTGTAGTAGTGCTATGTTCCTTTACATACTGGTGGTTGTAGTAGTGCTATGTTCCTTTACATACTGGTGGTTGTAGTAGTGCTATGTCCCTTTACATACTGGTGGTTGTAGTAGAGCTATGTTCCTTTACATACTGGTGGTTGTAGTAGTGCTATGTTCCTTTACATACTGGTGGTTGTAGTAGAGCTATGTTCCGTTACATACTGGTGGTTGTAGTAGTGCTATGTTCCTTTACATACTGGTGGTTGTAGTAGAGCTATGTTCCCTTACATACTGGTGGTTGTAGTAGTTCTATGTTCCTTTACATACTGGTGGTTGTAGTAGAGCTATGTTCCTTTACATACTGGTGGTTGTAGTAGAGCTATGTTCCTTTACATACTGGCGGTTGTAGTCGTGCTATGTTCCTTTACATACTGGTGGTTGTAGTAGAGCTATGTTCCATTACATACTGGTGGTTGTAGTAGTGCTATGTTCCTTTACATACTGGTGGTTGTAGTAGAGCTATGTTCCCTTACATACTGGTGGTTGTAGTAGTTCTATGTTCCTTTACATACTGGTGGTTGTAGTAGTGCTATGTTCCTTTACATACTGGTGGTTGTAGTAGTGCTATGTTCCTTTACATACTGGTGGTTGTAGTAGTTCTATGTTCCTTTACATACTGGTGGTTGTATTAGTGCTATGTTCCTTTACATACTGGTGGTTGTAGTAGTTCTATGTTCCTTTACATACTGGTGGTTGTAGTAGAGCTATGTTCCTTTACATATTGGTGGTTGTAGTAGTTATATGTTCCTTTACATACTGGTGGTTGTAGTAGAGCTATGTTCCTTTACATACTGGTGGTTGTAGTAGTGCTATGTTCCTTTACATACTGGTGGTTGTAGTAGTTCTATGTTCCTTTACATACTGGTGGTTGTAGTAGAGCTATGTTCCTTTACATACTGGTGGTTGTAGTAGTTCTATGTTCCTTTACATACTGGTGGTTGTAGTAGTGTTATGTTCCTTTACATACTGGTGGTTGTAGTAGAGCTATGTTCCTTTACATACTGGTGGTTGTAGTAGTGTTATGTTTCTTTACATACTGGTGGTTGTAGTTGAGCTATGTTCCTTTACATACTGTTGGTTGTAGTAGAGCTATGTTCCTTTACATACTGGTGGTTGTAGTAGTGTTATGTTCCTTTACATACTGGTGGTTGTAGTAGTTCTTTGTTCCTTTACATACTGGTGGTTGTAGTAGTGCTATGTTCCTTTATATACTGGTGGTTGTAGTAGTGCTATGTTCCTTTACATACTGGTGGTTGTAGTAGTTCTATGTTCCTTTACATACTGGTGGTTGTAGTAGTGTTATGTTCCTTTACATACTGGTGGTTGTAGTTGAGCTATGTTCCTTTACATACTGGTGGTTGTAGTAGTGTTATGTTTCTTTACATACTGGTGGTTGTAGTTGAGCTATATTTGGGTGGAGCCGGGGAGGGAGGGGCTTAATTTTGAGGAGATCAAGCATATAATGGCCTATAACCAAACCAGTGTTTCCCAACCAGGCTGTCTCCAGCTTTTGCAAAACTACAACTCACAGCATGCCCAGACAACCATTGGCTGTTCGGGCATGCTGGGAGTTTTGCAACAGCTGAAGGCACCATGGTTGGGAAACTCTGAATCAAACATTCCCAGAAGAAAATAAAAGAAGAATAGAACTACACAAGTTATTTTTTTTTACGTTCGTGTTTTCCTCCTCACATTCTAAAAATCATAACGTTTTCCATTTTCCACCTATATACCCATATAAGGGCTTGTTTTTGCATCAGAAATCATACTTTGTAATGACTTCAATCATTTCACCACAAACTCTATGGCAAAACCAGAAAAATATTTGTTGGGCAAAATTGAAACAACAAAAAAGCAATTTTGTAACTTTTGGGGGCTTCTGATTCCACAGTCCACTTTTCAGTAAAAATGACACTTTATTTTTATTCTGTAGGTCCATATGGTTACAAGTCCAGATCTGCGAAACATGTCACAACTGGAGGAACTGACCAATCAGAATGGACATTTTACTGGTAAAACCCCTGTATTACTGAAGTGTATGCACTCGTTGTAGTAGTTCTATGTTCCTTTACATACTGGTGGTTGTAGTAGTTCTATGTTCCTTTACATACTGGTGGTTGTAGTAGTTTTATGTTCCTTTACATACTGGTGGTTGTAGTAGTTCTATGTTCCTTTACATACTGGTGGTTGTAGTAGTTCTATGTTCCTTTACATACTGGTGGTTGTAGTAGTGTTATGTTCCTTTACATACTGGTGGTTGTAGTAGAGCTATGTTCCTTTACATACTGGTGGTTGTAGTAGAGCTATGTTCCTTTACATACTGGTGGTTGTAGTAGTTCTATGTTCCTTTACATACTGGTGGTTGTAGTAGTTCTATGTTCCTTTACATACTGGTGGTTGTAGTAGTTCTATGTTCCTTTACATACTGGTGGTTGTTGTAGTGCTATGTTCCTTTACATACTGGTGGTTGTAGTAGTTCTATGTTCCTTAACATATTGGTGGTTGTAGTAGTTCTATGTTCCTTTACATATTGGTGGTTGTAGTAGTTCTATGTTAGTTTACATACTGGTGGTTGTAGTAGAGCTATGTTCCTTTACATACTGGTGGTTGTAGTAGTGCTATGTTCCTTTACATACTTGTGGTTGTAGTAGAGCTATGTTCCTTTACATACTGGTGGTTGTAGTAGTTCTATGTTCCTTTACATACTGGTGGTTGTAGTAGAGCTATGTTCCTTTACATACTGGTGGTTGTAGTAGTGCTATGTTCCTTTACATACTGGTGGTTGTAGTAGAGCTATGTTCCTTTACATATTGGTGGTTGTAGTAGAGCTTTGTTCCTTTAAATACTGGTGGTTGTAGTAGAGCTATGTTCCATTACATATTGGTGGTTGTAGTAGTTCTATGTTCCTTTACATACTGGTGGTTGTTGTAGTGCTATGTTCCTTTACATACTGGTGGTTGTAGTAGTTCTATGTTCCTTTACATACTGGTGGTTGTTGTAGTGCTATGTTCCTTTACATACTGGTGGTTGTAGTAGTTCTATGTTCCTTTACATACTGGTGGTTGTAGTAGTTCTATGTTCCTTTACATACTGGTGGTTGTTGTAGTGCTATGTTCCTTTACATACTGGTGGTTGTAGTAGTTCTATGTTCCTTAACATACTGGTGGTTGTAGTAGTTCTATGTTCCTTTACATATTGGTGGTTGTAGTAGTTCTATGTTAGTTTACATACTGGTGGTTGTAGTAGAGCTATGTTCCTTTACATACTGGTGGTTGTAATAGTGCTATGTTCCTTTACATACTGGTGGTTGTAGTAGAGCTATGTTCCTTTACATATTGGTGGTTGTAGTAGTTCTATGTTCCTTTACATACTGGTGGTTGTAGTAGAGCTATGTTCCTTTACATATTGGTGGTTGTAGTAGTTCTATGTTCCTTTACATACTGGTGGTTGTAGTAGAGCTATGTTCCTTTACATATTGGTGGTTGTTGTAGAGCTATGTTCCTTTACATACTGGTGGTTGTAGTAGTTCTATGTTCCTTTACATACTGGTGGTTGTAGTAGAGCTATGTTCCTTTACATACTGGTGGTTGTAGTAGTGTTATGTTCCTTTACATACTGGTGGTTGTAGTAGTGCTATGTTCCTTTACATACTGGTGGTTGTAGTAGTGTTATGTTCCTTTACATACTGGTGATTGTAGTAGTGCTATGTTCCTTTACATACTGGTGGTTGTAGTAGTGTTATGTTCCTTTACATACTGGTGGTTGTAGTAGTTCTATGTTCCTTTACATACTGGTGGTTGTAGTAGTGCTATGTTCCTTTACATACTGGTGGTTGTAGTAGTGTTATGTTCCCTTACATACTGGTGGTTGTAGTAGAGCTATGTTCCTTTACATACTGGTGGTTGTAGTAGTGTTATGTTTCTTTACATACTGGTGGTTGTAGTTGAGCTATGTTCCTTTACATACTGGTGGTTGTAGTAGAGCTATGTTCCTTTACATACTGGTGGTTGTAGTAGTGTTGTGTTTCTTTACATACTGGTGGTTGTAGTTGAGCTATATTTGGGTGGAGCCGGGGAGGGAGGGGCTTAATTTTGAGGAGATCAAGCATATAATGGCCTATAACCAAACTATTGTTTCCCAACCAGGGTGTCTCCAGCTTTTGCAAAACTACAACTCCCAGCATGCCCAGACAACCATTGGCTGTTCGGGCATGCTGGGAGTTTTGCAACAGCTGAAGGCACCCTGGTTGGGAAACTCTGAAACAAACATTCCCAGAAGAAAATAAAAGAAGAATAGAACTACAGAAGTTATTTTTTTCACGTTCGTGTTTTCCTCCTCACATTCTAAAAATCATAACATTTTCCATTTTCCACCTATATACCCATATAAGGGCTTGTTTTTGCATCAGAAATCATACTTTGTAATGACTTCAATCATTTCACCACAAACTCTATGGCAAAACCAGAAAAATATTTGTGGGGCAAAATTGAAACAATAAAACAGCAATTTTGTAACTTTTGGGGGCTTCTGATTCCACAGTCCACTTTTCAGTAAAAATGACACTTTATTTTTATTCTGTAGGTCCATACGGTTACAAGGATACCTAATTTATATAGGTTTTATTTTATTTTTCTATATTTCTCTATATCTACATGCACCAAAATTTGTGTTTAAAATAGTCATCTTCTGACCCCTATAACTTTTTTATTTTTCTGCGTACAGGGCGGTATGAGGGCTCATTTTTTGCACGGTGATCTGAAGTTTTTATCGACACCATTTTTGTTTTGATCGCTTTTTATAAAAATTTTTATGATATAAAAAATACGCTATTTTTTATAGTGCCCTTTTTTTATTTGAGCCCCTGACCTCCAAAATGTCTGAGCACGTCCCTGATATTATTATTACTTTTATTATTATAACTATTATTATTATTACTATTATTATTATTATAACTATTATTATTACCATTATTATTATTACTACTATTATTATTGTATTATTACTTCTACTATTATTATTATTATACTACTACTATTATTATTATTACTATTATTATTATTACTACTACTATTATTATTATACTACTATTAATTAATATTACTATTATTACTATTATTATTATTATTACTATTATTACTACTTTTATTATTATTACTACTATTATTGTTATTATTACTATTATTACTACTATTATTGTTGTTATTATTATTACTATTATTATTGTTATTACTATTATTATTGTTATTACTACTATTATTGTTATTATTACTATTATTACTACTATTATTGTTATTATTATTACTACTATTATTGTTATTATTACTATTATTACTACTATTATTGTTGTTATTATTATTGCTATTATTATTGTTATTTCTATCATTATTGTTATTATTATTGTTGTTGTTTTTTATCTCTCTGTAATGACGTCACTCATATGTCACACCTTGGCCCTCATTTACTATTGCATACCCGACATGTAATGTGGGGTTGTGCGCCAGAAATTCTGTCTGTGCCGGATTTTGCGCCAGAATTTGCACCAGAGTTGTAAAAACCCCGACTAACTTTGTCACGGCTGTAACTCTTCTTTATGGCCATATCCATCGACCCGGCAAATGTCCAAATTGCTTTAAAATAAATATATGTATCTGCTCCGCAAAGTTTTTTGCTTTACATTTATGTCAATCCCAGCCACATCTTATATCTGTTCATTTTATTTTATGTATTTTTTTTTTCATATTCAAATCTTTTTTATTCAGAAAATGTAACAAAAAAACAGCGAACAGAACAGAACACAGAGCACGAGATAAGTGTGCAGCAAACTGAAATGCAGTGTAAGGCCCCTTTCACACTGCAGTGATCCCTCAACTTACAATGGCCTCAACATACAATAGTTTCAACATACAATGGTCTTTTCTGGACCATTGTAACTTGAAACCAGACTCAACATACAATGTACGGACAGTCCAGATCTGCGAAACATCTCAACTGGAGGAACTGACCAATCAGAATGGACATTTTACTGGTAAAACCCCTGTATTACTGAAGTGTATGCACTGACTGGCTGTCTGGTAGCGCCCCCTACAGTACAGGGAGGTATTACATGTTCTGTACTCTTTACCTGTATTACTGAAGTGCATGCACTGACTGGTGTCTGGTAGCGCCCCCTACAGTACAGGGAGGTATTACATGTTCTGTACTTTTTACCTGTATTACTGAAGTGCATGCACTGACTGGTGTCTGGTAGCGCCCCCTACAGTACAGGGAGGTATTACATGTTCTGTACTTTTTACCTGTATTACTTAAGTGTATGCACTGACTGGTGTCTGATAGCGCCCCCTACAGTACAGGGAGGTATTACATGTTCTGTACTCTTTACCTGTATTACTGAAGTGTATGCACTGACTGGAGTCTGGTAGCGCCCCCTACAGTACATGGAGGTATTACATGTTCTGTACTCTTTACCTGTATTACTGAAGTGTATGCACTGACTGGTGTCTGGTAGCGCCCCCTACAGTACAGGGAGGTATTACATGTTCTGTACTCTTTACCTGTATTACTGAAGTGTATGCACTGACTGGTGTCTGGTAGCGCCCCCTACAGTACAGGGAGGTATTACATGTTCTGTACTCTTTACCTGTATTACTGAAGTGTATGCACTGGGTGGCTGTCTGGTAGCGCCCCCTACAGTACAGGGAGGTATTACATGTTCTGTACTCTTTACCTGTATTACTGAAGTGTATGCACTGACTGGTGTCTGGCAGCGCCCCCTACAGTACAGGGAGGTATTACATGTTCTGTACTCTTTACCTGTATTACTGAATTGAATGCACTGACTGGTGTATGGTAGCGCCCCCTTCAGTACAGGGAGGTATTACATGTTCTGTACTCTTTACCTGTATTACTGAAGTGTATGCACTGACTGGAGTCTGGTAGCGCCCCCTACAGTACATGGAGGTATTACATGTTCTGTACTCTTTACCTGTATTACTGAAGTGAATGCACTGACTGGTGTCTGGTAGCGCCCCCTTCAGTACAGGGAAGTATTACATGTTCTGTACTCTTTGCCTGTATTACTGAAGTGTATGCACTGACTGGTGTCTGGTAGCACCCCCTACAGTACAGGGAGGTATTACATGTTCTGTACTCTTTACCTGTATTACTGAAGTGTATGCACTGACTGGTGTCTGGTAGCGCCCCCTACAGTACAGGGAGGTATTACATGTTCTGTACTTTTTACCTGTATTACTGAAGTGTATGCAGTGACTGGTGTCTGGTAGCGCCCCCTACAGTACAGGGAGGTATTACATGTTCTGTACTTTTTACCTGTATTACTGAAGTGTATGCAGTGACTGGTGTCTGGTAGCGCCCCCTACAGTACATGGAGGTATTACATGTTCTGTACTCTTTACCTGTATTACTGAAGTGAATGCACTGACTGGTGTCTGGTAGCGCCCCCTTCAGTACAGGGAAGTATTACATGTTCTGTACTCTTTGCCTGTATTACTGAAGTGTATGCACTGACTGGTGTCTGGTAGCACCCCCTACAGTACAGGGAGGTATTACATGTTCTGTACTCTTTACCTGTATTACTGAAGTGTATGCACTGACTGGTGTCTGGTAGCGCCCCCTACAGTACAGGGAGGAACTACAAGTTCTGTACTACCCCTGTGGCAGGGTTACCTGCTCCTTTGGACACCAAGTAAGGGTGACTCCATTTGGGACAGTGTGTGTACTGTATAGGACCCTGAAGAAGCTCCTGTCCTCTACATAAACCATTGTTTCCCAACCATGGTGCCTCCAGCTGTTGCAAAACTGCAACTCCCAGCATGCCCGGACAGCCGTTGGCTGTCCGGGCATGCTGGAATTTGTAGTTTTGCAACAGCTGGAGGCACCCTGGTTGGGAAACGGTGACATAGACAGTGATTACAGCTCCCAGCAGATCTTTATTACTTTTATATATAAGGATTTGCTTTATCTATATTAGTATCTACTTATTTTTCTTTAATTCTCACTTTTTCCTATTTTTTGATGACATTTTGTAACTTCAGAACCAATTACCAGGTTTCCATATATTTATGGTCTCAACATACAATGGTTTCAACATACAATGGTCGTCCTGGAACCGATTAATATTGTAACTTGAGGGACTACTGTACAGGTATCATCCTGCTTTTTTACTGCCATTATTTTACAATAAGGGATGAAAAAAACTGATGCAATAACTGGTAATAACGGATGATAACTGATGACCATCACCCGTTATTTTTAATGTTTTTTTTCCCTAAAAAACCTGATGTTGTTCATCCGTTATCATCCCTTATTACCAGTTACACCAGTTTTTTTTTAAATCAGGTTTTTAACCCTTTTTTTGTAAAGCTGTACTGAGCACGCTCAGTACAAAAAACAGATGTTAGAAAACCTGACAATAATGGATGTTTTTTTTAAACATCGGTTTCCCATAGACTTCAATGTTAAATTTTAATTGCCGTTTTTTCCCCATTTTTTTTGCCGGACCAAAAATTTATGCATGCACCGTCTTTTAAATAACGGACATTAGTAAAAACGGACATACCGGATGCAAAAGGATGTTCAAAAAATCCCATTGACATGAATGGGATTTTTTGACGCCCGTTTTCAGGACTTTTTGTTGGGAGTAATAACGGAGGTTTTTACAGCATGATACCTGTATAGTGTGAAAGGGGCCTTAGAGATATGAACAGCACAAAACCATCACATAGAGCCGGCTCCAGAACAGTCAGCGCCAAATATATAAGCCTACAGGACACAAAATGTACAACAATAAGTAGCGGCAACATAAAAAGTAAAGTAACCTGTCATATCACAGAAAAAATAATACTTCTATATGTTCCTCACTAGGTCATGCAGATGCTTTACATGTCTTTTTTATGTGTCTAGCTTCTGTATTTGTCTCACAAATCCCTCTGTTCTGCTGCTCACTCATTCTGACATCCACTGCTCAGGAAGGGGCGTGTCCGAGGCAAGCACTGAGTCTGCTGTGCTGGGTTTCTTCTTCCAATCACTGCAGGCTGCTCTGTAACCCCCTCCTCTCTGTTTTCATGCTGCAGTCTGATAGGACAGGAGTGAGCACAGATTAGTGCTAGTCCCGCCCTCACTTCCTGGACTTTGTCCCTGCCTGTGCTTCAGCTGGGACAGAGATGATGCTGCAGCCGGACAGGATTGTGTTCTGGATGGTATGGGGACCCCTAGTGGTCTTTTTTTTTATAAGCCATGATTTCTCAAAATGTACAAAATAGAAATAGTGCCCATTTAAGGACGGGTCCAAAAATGACAGTGTGTGCGCGCATCACATCACCTACACCCTCTAAGGACACAGAGAAATGGTCAGAAAAGAGGGGAGAAATATACATACGTAATGTACAGACAGTGGGATACTTTAGAGCAGTGGTCTCCAAACTCTGGCCCTCCAGATGTTGCTAAACTACAACTCCCAGCATGCCCGGACAGCCGTTGGCTGTCCGGCCATGATTGGAGTTGTAGTTTTGCAGCATCTGGAGGGCTAGAGTTTGGAGACCACTGCTTTAGAGAGTCCGGCCAAGGTTGCCATAATACTGGTCCACTCGCCTGAGGATCTCCTCCTCCGTTCTATGAAGATGGACAATTTCCGAATACCATTTGGAAGTGGTGGGAGGCGGGGCCTTCTTCCAGCGTCTCGGTGTCAGCACCCTGAATATTTATTTATTTTTTGTTTATTTATTTTATTTTGTTATTATTATTATTATATATTTTTTTTATTAATATTTTTTATTTACTTATTTTTTTTTATTATTATTTTTAATTATTATTATTATTATTATTATTTATTTTATTATAATTTTTTATTTACTTATTTCTTTATTATGATAATTTTTTTATTATTATTATTTTTTTTTATTTACTTATTTTTTATTTACTTATTTTTTGTTTTATAATTTTTTTTATTATTATTATTATTTATTGACTTATTTTTATTATTATTTTTTTCATTATTATTATTTTTTTATTTACTTATTTTTTATTATTATTATTATTATTATTATTTTGAATTTTTTTTGTTTATTGGTGTCACATCCAATAGAGCAGAGGTCCCCAACCCAGTCCTCCAGGCCCCACATTTCGTGTTTTTTTTTTTTTTCAAGAATTTTCGCCTGTACCCAGTCCATAAAAAAATAATTATAATAAAATATTTCCAAGAACAACAACTTGCTGAATGGGATGTTTGGGGATATCCACGCCGGTAATAAGGATCTGACGGCCTCTGCAAAGATTCAATGAAACAATTCCCAAAAATTTGGGGACAGTCCATCTGAAAAGGCCCCGCTGTTATAAAAAGCTTGTATTGAGGTGCAATATCTGCTTAATATCCGCGTCCTGGATTTTAAAACCCTGCACCGGGGGTTATGTCAGATCGATGGAGTGTCCTGAGGGTCATTTCCATAGATTTAAGGTCATAGAGGGGTATTTGGGGATTTTTGGTGCAACAACGTTAGTCTAGTTACTAATATACTTCTCTTACCTGTGTTCGGTGGCTGGTATTGAATTTCTTTGTCTTTATTCCCCCCGAAAGTAAATTTTCTGCAGCCTAAAAAATGAGTGTTGTCTTGGACCTTTCCCAGCATGCTGTGCTGCCCGAGACATTACATCACAAGTCAGGTGCCGAAAATGGCCTTGGCTCTTTCGTCTGTTGTGTGTGAAGCCGGCCCCTTGATGACGTCACCGGCGCACATGTGCATTCATCATCACACAGATCCGCAGATTGTGTGTCAGGTGATGTCGGGAAGGTCACGTGATTAAAAGGGGCGTGGCTGTGCTGTAATGGGTGGGGCAACAGATGTTCACGAGGGAAATAAATCAACTCTCACCTTGAAACAAAGGATACTGGGGATTGTAGTTTGAGGGAGGCCAAACAAGAAACAGGAAGTAGCCAGTTCCCAAAAACAAGCCAGCAGCGTGATGGGGACACAGGACACGGCCATTTACCACCAACACAAGCACAGATCCTTGGTAAGCATGTCCATTACTGTATGACACTTCATTATTAATGACACCTTATGTTGGATAACCCCTTTAACCTGTTAAGGACCCAGGGCGTAAAACTTACGCCCCTAGTCCCGCTCCTGTGACTCCGTGTAACCCTGCATCATATTAACCCTTTAGCCGCGCGCTCAAAGCTGAGCCGTGCGGCTAAAAGTGAAAGTAAAATGTGGCGGTTAGCTCAGGGAGCTGTTCGGGATCGCCGCGTTATAATCGCGGCATCCCGAACAGCTGTAGCACAGGAGGAAGGTCTCTTACCTTCCTTCCTGCGCTGTCCGATCGCCGAATGAATGCTTCAAGCCTGAGATCCAGGCTTGAGCAATCAATCGCCGAAAACACTGATTGATCCATTCCTATGGAGATGGATCAATCAGTGTAAAAGATCAGTAAATGCAATGTTATAGCCCCCCCTATAGGAGCTATAATATTGTATAAGAATAGTGTAAAAAAATCATTAACCCTTTCAATGATCCCTTCCCCTAATAAAAGTTTGAATCACCCGGCATTTCCAAGAATAAAAAAAAATAGTGTAAATAAAAATAAACATAAACATATGTGGTATTGCCGCGTGTGGAAATGTCCGAATTATAAAAATATACCGCTTTTTAAACCGCACGGTCAATGGCGTACGCGCAAAAAATTCCAAAGTCCAAAATAGCATATTTTTTGTCACTTTTTATCTCATGAAAAGATGAATAAAAAGCGATCAAAAAGTCCGATCAATGCAAAAAGGGTACCGACAAAACTTCAGATCACGACACAAAAAATGAGCCCTCATAGCCCCCTGAACACAGAAAAATAAAAAAGTTATAGGGGTCAGAAGATGACAATTTTAAACGTATAAATTTTCCTGCATGTATTTATGATTTTTTTTCAGTAGTAATACAAAATCAAACCTATATAAGTAGGGGATAATTTTAACCGTATGGACCTACAGAATAAAGAAAAGGTGTCATTTGTAACGAAAAATGTACTACGTAGAAACGGAAGCCCCCAAAAGTTACAAAATGGCATTTTTTTTTAAATTTTGTCGCACAATGATTTTTTTTCCCGTTTCGCCGTAGATTTTTGGGTAAAATGACTGACGTCATTACAAAGTAGAATTGGTGACGCAAAAAATACACCATAATACAGACTTTTTAGGTGCAAAATTGAAAGAGTTATGATTTTTTAAAGGTAAGGAGGAAAAAACGAAAAAGCAAAAAACGCCTGGTCCTTAAGGGGTTAAAGAGGTACTGTGGTGGAATTTTTTTTTTTTTTTTTAAATCAACTGGTGCCAGAAAGTTAAACAGATTTGTAAATGACTTCTATTAAAAAATATATCTTAACCCTTCCAGTACTTATTAGCTGCTGAATACTACAGAGGAAATTCTTTTCTTTTTGGAACACAGAGCTCTGTCTGGTGACATCACAAGCACAGAGCTCTCTGCTGACATCACGAGCACAGTGCTCTCTGCTGACATCTCTGTCCATTTTAAGAACTGTCCAGAGTAGGAGAAAATTCCCCATAGCAAACATATGCTGCTCTGGACAGTTCCTAAAATGGACAGAGATGTCAGCAGAGAGCACTGTGGTCGTGATGTCAGCAGAGAGCTCTGTGTTCCAAAAAGAAAATAATTTCCTCTGTAGTATATATAATAAGTACTCGAAGGATAAAGATTTTTTAATAGAAGTCATTTACAAATCTGTTTAACTTTCTGGCACCAGTTGATTTAAAAAAAAAAAAGTTTCCCACCGGAGTACCCCTTTAACCCCTTAAGGACAATGGACGTACTCCTACACCCCCATTTCCGAGTCCTTAAGGACCGAGGACGTAGGAGTACATCCTGTCCTTTCCCGGCCCCCTGCCGCTAGCCGGAGGGGAGCCGGTGCCCGATGCCTGCTGAAATCGTTCAGCAGGCATCGCAGCATATCGCCCAGGGGGGTCATTATGTCCCCCCATGTCGGCGATGGCCGCAGATCGCTGGACAATTCAGTCCAGCGATCTGCGGCGATTCCGGGTCAATCGGGTCTCCAATGACCCGGTGACCCGGAATTACTGGCTGATCGGGGCCGTCAGAGACGGCCCCGAACAGCCAGAGCCTGCTGGGGTGAGGTGGCACTGGTGCCACCTCACGATCGCCCTGATTCGTCAGCCGGATTACCGGCCGACCAATCAGGGCGCCTGCTGCGGGTGTCACTCCCGCACCCGCTCCGCCCCTCTTCCGGAGGACGTGAGCGGGTGCGGGACGTGCACCCCGGGTGCTGGGGACCCCGATCCCCGGCGTTAATGTTGGGATCGGGGCCCCAGGAGCGACGACGGCGGCGGCGGCGGGACTGACCTGTGCGGCGATCAAGCAGCAGCAGGAGGTGAGTGACAGCCTCCTGCTGTTGCTTAGCAACAGCTCCCAGCATGCAAAAAGGGCATGCTGGGAGCTGTAGTTATGCAACAGGAGGAGGCAGACCACCACAACTCACAGCATGCACTTATGGGCATGCTGGGACTTATGGTTTTGCAACAGCTGGAGGCACATTCTTTCTATGGAAAAGTGTACCTTCAGCTGTTGTGTAACTACAACTCCCAGCTTGCACAAACAGCTTAAGGGCATGCTGGGAGTTGTAGTGGTGCATCTGCTGGTTGCATAACTACAACTCCCAGCATGCCCGTTGGCTGTCGGTGACTGCTGAGAGTTGTAGTTTTGCAACAGCTGAAGGCACACTGAGTTAAGTAGCAAACCAGTGTGTCTCCAGCTGTTGCATAACTACAATCCCCAGCATCCCCAGCCAAAGTAGTATGCCTCCGGCTGTTGCATAACTAAAACACCCAGCATGCCCTTCCGCTGTCCGTACATGCTGGGGGTTGTAGCTTTTGCAACAGCTGAAGGCACACTGGTTGCAAAACACTGAGTTTGTTGTCAAACTCGGTGTTTCACAACCTGTGTGTCTCCAGCTGTTGCAAAACTACAACTCCCAGCATGCACTGATAGACCGTACATGCTGGGAGTTGTAGTTTTGCAACAGCTGGATGTCCCCCCCCCCCCCCCCCAATGTGAATGTACAGGGTACACTCACATGGGCGGAGGATTACAGTAAGTATCCGGCTGCAAGTTTGAGCTGCAGCAAATTTTCTGCTGCAGCTCAAGCTGCCAGCGAGAAACTACTGTGAACCCCCGCCCATGTGACTGTACCCTAAAAACACTACACTACACTAACACAAAATAAAATAAAAAGTAAAAAAACACTACATATACACATACCCCTACACAGCCCCCCTCCCCAATAAAAATGAAAAACGTCTGGTACGCCACTGTTTCCAAAACGGAGCCTCCAGCTGTTGCAAAACAACTACTCCCAGTATTACCAGATAGCCACTGACTGTCCAGGCATGCTGGGACTTTTACAACAGCTGGAGGCACCCTATTTGGGAATCACTGGCGTAGAATACCCCTATGTCCACCCCTATGCAATCCCTAATTTAGGCCTCAAATGCGCATGGCGCTCTCACTTTGGAGCCCTGTCGTATTTCAAGGCAACAGTTTAGGGTCACATATGGGGTATCGCCGTACTCGGGAGAAATTGTGTTACAAATTATGGGGGGTATTTTCTGCTATTACCCTTTTTAAAAATCTAAAATTTTTGGGAAACCAACATTTTAGGTAAAATTTTTTTTTTTTTTTTTTTACATATGCAAAAGTTGTGAATCACCTGTGGGGTATTAAGGTCCACTTTACCCCTTGTTACGTTCCCCGAGGGGTCTAGTTTCCAAAATGGTATGCCATGTGTTTTTTTTTTTGCTGTCCTGGCACCATAGGGGCTTCCTAAATGCGGCATGCCCCCAGAGCAAAATTTGCTTTCAAAAAGCCAAATGTGACTCCTTCTCTTCTGAGACCTGTAGTGCGCCAGCAGAGCAATTTTCACACCCATATGGGGTGTTTTCTGAATTGGGAGAAATTGGGCTTCAAATTTTGGGGGGTATTTTCTGCTATTACCCTTTTTAAAAATGTAAAAATTTTTGGAAACCAAGCATTTTAGGTAAATTTTTTTTTTTTTTTTTAACATATGCAAAAGTCGTGAAACACCTGTAGGGTATTAAGGTTCACTTTACCCCTTTTTACGTTCCCCGAGGGGTCTGGTTTCCAAAATGATATGCCATGTGGTTTTTTTTTGCGGTTCTGGCACCATAGGGTCTTCCTAAATGCGGCATGCCCCCAGAGCAAAATTTGCTTTCAAAAAGCCAAATATGACTCCTCTTCTGAGACCTGTAGTGCGCCAGCAGAGCACTTTTCACCCCCATATGAGGTGTTTTCTGAATCGGGAGAAATTGGGCTTCAAATTTTGGGGGGTATTTTCTGCTATTATCCTTTTTAAAAATGTAAAATTTTTTGGTAACCAAGCATTTTAGGTAAAACATTTTTTTTTTTTTTTTTTACATATGCAAAAGTCGTAAATCACCTGTGGGGTATTAAGGTTCACTTTACCCCTTGTTACGTTCCCTGAGGGGTCTAGTTTCCAAAATGGTATGCCATGTGGTTTTTTTTTGCTGTCCTGGCACCATAGGGGCTTCCTAAAGGTGACATGCCCCCCAAAAACCATTTGTCGCTCCTTCCCTTCTGAGCCCTCTACTGCGCCCGCCGAACACTTTACATAGACATATGAGGTATGTGCTTACTCAAGAGAAATTGGGCTACAAATACAAGTAAAAATTTTCTCTACCAATTTCAAAAATAAAAAAATTGGGTCTACAAGAACATGCGAGTGTAAAAAATGAAGATTGTGAATTTTCTCCTTCACTTTGCTGCTATTCCTGTGAAACACCTAAAGGGTTGAAATACTTATTGAATGTCATTTTGAATACTTTGGGGGTGTAGTTTTTATAATGGGGTCATTTGTGGGGTATTTCTAATATGAAGACCCTTCAAATCCACTTCAAACCTGAACTGGTCCATGAAAAATAGCGAGTTTGAAAATTTTGTGAAAAATTTCCAAATTGCTGCTGAACTTTGAAGCCCTCTGGTGTCTCCCAAAAGTAAAAACTCATAAATTTTATGATGCAAACATAAAGTAGACATATTGTATATGTGAACCCAAAAAGGTTTTATTTGGAATATCCATTTTCCTTACAAGCAGAGAGCTTCAAAGTTAGAAAAATTCAAAATTTTCATTTTTTTCATCAAATTTGGGGATTTTTCACCAAGAAAGGATGCAAGTTACCATAAAATTTTCCCACTCTGTTAAAGTAGAATATGTCACGAAAAAACAATCTCGGAATCAGATTGATAACTAAAAGCATCAGAGTTATTAATGTTTAAAGTGACAGTGGTCAGAATTGCAAAAAACGCTCCGGTCCTTAAAGTATAAAATGGCCTGGTCCTTAAGGGGTTAAAGGGGTATTCTAGCATATTGAGAAAGTCTGGGGTATCTGTTCCAGGAGAGTTGGAAAGACCTGATGGTAAAGTCCTATAGATCAGCGGTCCCCAACCCAGTCCTCGAGGCTCCACCAACATTCCGCTGGAATAGAACAGGGACAGATTAATATCCAGGACTATTGGTGGAGCCTGGGGGACTGGAGTTGCAAAACTACAACTTTCCAGCATGCCCAGCTGTTGCAAAACTACAGCTCCCAGCATGCCCAGACAGCCAACGGCTGTCTGGGCATGCTGGGAGTTGTAGTTTTGCAACAGCGGGAGGTATCCTGGTTGGAAAACACTGACCTAGAGACAACTCCCAGCATGCCTGGACAGCCAAAGACTGCTGAGATGAGAAGAAACCCTTGATTTACCTTTCAGGGACAGTGTGGATCCTCTGTAGGTAGCAGACAGGCCTTTTGCTGTCCAGGAATGTTGGGACTTGTAGTTTTGCAACAGCTGGAGGCACCCTGGTTGGGGAAATACTGTTATATACTAAGTATGAAAGAGAATCTGACATACTGTATAACTAATTATGGGAAATTGTTGGTTTGACTATAGCGCCCTCTAGTGGACAAAGGGTTATCACCACAATTTTTGATTTTTTTTTTTTTTTAACTCTTTTTACTTCATTTATAAAGCGTGAACATATTCCACGGAGCTGTACAGGTCACATGTTACTTATGACCTGTACAGGCACTGGCTATGTTACATTGACCTGACCCAGAGCTCCAAGACGACTGTGGTAAATTACCATTACCTTAGGTTTTCACTTTGTTTTTTTAATATATATATATATTTTTTAACTTATTTAATTTTTAATTGACATAAAATGGAGACATTTTTTGCCAGACGCCTCTTGGGATCCTTGTTGGGTACAGTGTTAACATGATTAACCCATCGGTTCCAGGATCCAATGCCTTCTTGATGTCAAGAGGAGAATGGGCAGACTGGTTCGAGATGACAGAAAGGCAACAGTAATTCAAATAACCACTGGGTACAACCAAGGTCTGCAGAATATCAATGACCGCACAACACGTCCAACCCTGAAGCAGATGGGCTACAGCAGCAGAATACCCCACCGGGGGCCACTCCAGGATAATGCCCCATGTCACATGACATCATCTCATACAGGTCAGTAAGGTCACCGGACTCCAATGGCCTCCAGCTGTTGCAAAACTACAACTCCCAGCATGCCTGGACAGCCGTTGGCTGTCCAGGCATGCTGGGAGTTGTAGTTTTGCAACAGCTGGAGGCACCCTGGTTGGGAAACACTGGTTTAAAACCAAGAACGAGAATTTGGAGAAAGTAACTTGATCTTATTGTCATACCACTTTACTGACGAATTATTAGCGAAGGAAAATGGCGCAAACTCTCAGAAATACGTCAAGAAAAGCAGATATTTTATTATTGTTTTTATTCCTAGAAATTAAATAAATGGCGACAAGTAGCGCAGGGTTAATTCTCTAGATGCCACAAAGAGATACGGGACTATATCCATGACGACGCTCCGCGCCACTTCATTCATTGTCCTCTGGAACACAAAGAAAAAGAATCCTGTTATCGTCTATTATCACAAAGTCAGTATAGTAAAATATTCTTTCAGCTTCACTGAGAGATCAGGTTACGTTACCCATAGAAGTCTATGGAAGAAGGAAGAAGCAGTGCGGGGACAGTTCTACTAACAGACACAGTTTACACATATTCTATAATGTCTTCCATGCTGATGCTACTTCTGGGGGTTTGTTACAGAGGAGGTAGGAGAGTAAGATGCTGTGACGGCTGCCGTGCACCTACAGTCAATGGCGGAGATCGGGGATCGCAACATCATTACCCTAGAGATAAAAGTCAGTAATGAAAATCATTGTCCCCGTCAGTGTGCTGTCCCCCCTCATTCTCCCTATTAACCCTTCAGGTGCTGTCCCCCTCATTCTCCCTATTAACCCTTCAGGTGCTGTCCCCCTCAATCTCCCTATTAACCCTTCAGGTGCTGTCCCCCTCATTCTCCCAATTAACCCTTCAGGCGCTGTCCCCCCCCCTCATCCCCCTATTAACCCTTCAGGTGCTGTCCCCACTCATCCCCTCTATTAACCCTTCAGGTGCTGTCCCCACTCATCCCCCCTATTAACCCTTCAGGTGCTGTCCCCACTCATCCCCTCTATTAACCCTTTAGGTGCTGTCCCCACTCATCCCCTCTATTAACCCTTCAGGTGCTGTCCCCCTCTCTTTCCCCCCTGTAAACCCTTCAGGCACTGTCTCCTCTATTTCCCATTAACCCTTCAGGCACTGTCTCCACTCCCCCCCCCCCTGTTAACCCTTCAGACACTGTCTCCTCAATTTCCCATTAACCCTTCTGGTGCTGTCTCCTCTCTTTCCCCCAGTTAACCCTTCCCGTTAGCCCTTCAGATGCTGGCCCCCCCGTTTAAGCCTTCAGGCAACGTCCCCTCTCTTTCCCCCTGTTAACCCTTCAGGCACTGTCTCCTCTATTTCCAATTAACCCTTCAGGTGCTGCCCACTCTCTTTTCTGCTATTAACCCTTCAGGTGCTGTCCCTTCTCTAGCCTTCTGTTAACCCTTCAGGTGCTGTTCCCCCCCCCCCCCCCCCCCCCCCAGTTAACCCTTCAGGTGCTGTCCCCTCTCGTTCCCTTCTGTTAACCCTCTAGATGCCATCCCCTATCTTTCCCTGTTAATTCTTCAGGTGCTGTCCCCTCTCTTCCCCCCCTGTTAACCTTTCAGGCACTGTCTCCTCTCTTTCCCATTAACCCTTCAGGTGCTGTCCCCACTCTTTCCTCCAGTTAACCCTTCACGTTAACCCTTCAGGTGCTTTCACCCCATGTTAACCCTTCAGGCACTGTCTCCTCTATTTATCATTAACTCTTCAGGTGCTGTACCCTCTCTTCCCCCTCCTGTGAACCCTTCAGGCACTGTCTCCTCTATTTCCCATTAACCCTTCATGTGCTGTCCCCTTTCTTTCCCGTTAACTGTTCACAGTGTGGTCTGCTCTTCCCTACTGTGCTTCTGTTAACTTCCATGTTCCCTAAATCCCTTTGTTGTTTTTTTTAAATCCGTTTATTGGAGAAATAATTGAGCAACTAGTCGATTATAAAAATAATAAAGTATGCCATCCAATATATATATATATATATATATATATATATATATATATATATATATACATACATACAGTAAAATCTCCCTTGGCGGACACCTCCCAATAGAGGACAGCTTTTAATTCTCTGGCAGTCCCATAAGACTTAATGTATTTGCAACCTCCAAATAGGGGACATTCCCAATAGCAGATGCGGACACAAACAATAGGGGACAAAACACTCCCAATAGAGGACAATCAGACTTATGTGACGGCCCTATCCTGTACACAGGGACACCATCAGGGGGTACAGCCAATACCCCAGTAAGGCCTCCGCTGCACCCCCTGCAGAATCCCCAGCACAGAAGCAGAAGATCAATGTTCAAACAGTGAACTGCTTCTGTACGTCCGCCGGCCGCATCATTCGCTCTCCTCCCCTCTGATCCCCCCCCACTGTGCCACTTTATTCCCCCTGTGCCAAGTCTTCCCCCCTTATTAACCCCCTGTGCTATTTCATTCCCCCTTTATTACACTTTGTGCAAATTCATCACCCCCTTCTTTACCACCCCCTGTGACATTTCATCAACTTCATCAACATACTAAATAGTGGACACTTATTTTATTCCCTGTGAGTGTCTGCTATCGGAACATTCTACTGTGTGTGTATATATATATATATATATATATATGTATATATACACAGTGACCCCCCCGACCTACGATGGCCCCGACATACGATAATTTCAACATACGATGGCCTCTCAGAGGCAGCATCAACATATGATGCTTTTGTATGTCGGGGCCATCGCATAAACGGCTATCCTCCAGCGCAGACTGCTTCAGCTGCCACCGGATAGCCGTTTACGGTGCCCCGTGTGATCCACTGACGATCACTTACCTGTCCTCGGGGCTCCGGCGCGTCCTCTTTGGGATCCCCTGCATCGTCGGCGCTCTCCATCGTCGTCATCACGTCGCTGCGCACGCCGTCCCGACATCCAATAGGAGCGGCGTGCGTAGCGACGTGATGGCGGCGACGGAGAGCGCGGTTGCCGGGGAAGCAGAGGCCTTGCCGGAGCGTCGGGGACACCCCGGAGACGCGGCGACAGCGATGGAAGGCGACATCCAGGGCAGCGGTGACTAGCGGTGACGGGTCCGGAGCGGCGGGGACAGGTGAGTACAACTTCCTCTAACAGTGGTCTACAACCTGCGGACCTCCAGATGTTGCAAAACTACAACACCCAGCATGCCCGGACAGCCGTTGGCTGTCCGGGCATGCTGGGTGTTGTAGTTTTGCAACATCTGGAGGTCCGCAGGTTGTAGACCACTGTCCTATACTTTACATTGCACGGATCCCTCAACATACGATGGTTTCAACAAACGATGGTCCATTTGGAAAGGATTACCATCGTATGTTGAGGGACCACTGTGTATATTTATATATATATATATATATATAGATATAGATATATATATATATATATATACATACATACATGGTATTGCTTTGTGTGGGTGACCATATGACCATATTCTTATGCTTATGAAAAGCAGATTTTCTAATCTTTAGATTCAGCAGCAGATTTTCATTGTGGATTTCACCCCCGGCAGGATGAGTAAAGTCTTCATGTATGACAGTACAGATAATATCTGCAGCGGGATTGGTGTTCCTGGATGCCCTGTGCTGTGCATTAGGTATAACGCATTGTATCAGTTTTGTTCCTTTAATCTTTTTATTAGCAGTACAGCATTTCTTTTATGGTTGCCTACCAGATGGGGAATCTTCCTTCTCGCTTTCTTCCGATTTAACCTCCTCTGTTGTTCCTCTTTTTGCGTCTTCCAGAGCCTTGAGCGAAGTACAAAAGTTACAGAATTGTGAATGATCTCATTGTTAAATTGTAAGACAAATAATGAAACATAAATAAATAAAAGAATCCCTTTAACCTCTAGAGCAGCGTTTTTCAAACAGTGCACCTCCAGCTGTTGCAAAACTACAACTCCCACCATGCTAGGAGTTGTAGTTTTGCAACAGTTGGAACACATTGTTTGGAAAACACTGCCCTAGATACCAAGGCAATTTGGGCCTTAAAGGAGTAGTCCAGTGGTGAAAAACTTATCCCCTATCCTAAGGATAGGGGATAAGTTGCAGATCGCGGGGGGTCCGACCGCTGGGGCCCCCTGCGATCTCCTGTACGGGGCCCCGACAGCCCGCGGGAAGGGGGCGTGTCGACCTCCGCACGAAGCGGCGGCCGACACGCCCCCTCAATACATCTCTATGGCAAAGCCGAAGCGCTGCCTTCGGCAATCTCCGACTCTGCCATAGAGATGTATTGAGGGGGCGTGTCGCCTGCCGCTTCGTGCGGGGGTCGACACCCGCTATCTGGCCGGAGAGCCTGGCCCCCGAACAGAGAGATCGCAGGGGTCCCAGCGGTCGGACCCCCCGCAATCTCAAACTTATCCCCTATCCTTAGGATAGGGGTATACGTTTTTCACCACTGGACTACCCCTTTAAGGGGGTACTCTGTGAAAAACATTTTTTTTAAATCAACTGGTGCCAGAAAGTTATACAGATTTGTAAATTACTTCTATTTATAAACCTTTATCCTCCCAGTACTTATCAGCTGCTGTATGATCCACAGGAAGTTGTTTTCTTTTTAAATTTCCTTTCTGTCTGACCACAGTGCTCTCTGCTGACACCTCTGTCCATATCAGCAACTGTCCAGATAAGGAGCAGATCCCCATAGCAGGGTTAATGTGGGGCATCAGAGGTAAGTCCCAGCTCCTGATAGCAGCCAGTACTTACTGAGTATGAAGCGTGTGTGAGTGAGCTTTATACACCCAGACCGTGACCCGGGCGTACATGGACGCCCCCCCGTGTCATTATGGTGCTAATGTTCCAAATGACCTTCATGGACCAGGAGAGATAAAAGGCTTTCAAAGCATATTAGCCTATGAGGTCTGGGAGCTAAGGGGTTAAGTAAACTCACAGAAATGATCGCCTGCTCTGCGTCCTTGTTGTCGACCGTTCTCGCTTTCTCTAAGGCTTTTTCGAAGTTGATCACAGCGGACTGATAATCTTTTAATTTTGCTAAAAGAGAAAAGGTTCACAATTTAAAAAAGGTCACCAGATCGCAGACAGTCCAACAACTGGGACTCACCGCCCACTCCAGAACAATGGGGGACATTTATCATTATTTGTGTATGGTAGAAGCATTTTACCCCTTTTCCCGAATTCTAAATTATGCGCAGAAGCTCTAAATTTATCAATCAAGTGCAATGAGCTTCATAAATTGCGGGTAAATATAGTCATCTCCACAATCCACTCTTTGGAAAATAGAATCGATGATTTAGAGCATCTCGCTAAGTCCAAGATGACTTATATTTGCGCAAAAAAAAGAGCTCTTGCGGCAAAATTTTTGGTGTAAAGGAAAAGTACGCAGTTCATAAATCCATGTGTACTATAGATGTCACTCCAAGGTACCCCGATTTGGCCACATCTGGAGGACATGCTCTACCAAAACGTGCGCAAAAAAAAGGGCTTGCGCAAAATTTTGCGCAAAAAAAATACACACAAAACAGGGGTAAAATCTTTGATACATGTCCCCCAATAACCCCAGTACCACCATTAGTATGGAGCAGTGATTCAGTGCACACTGGTATGAAATAGGGTCACAACTACTGATAATTGTCATAATCGATTAGTTGGCTGATTATTTCTTCGATTAGTCGATTAATGACTTAAAAACATATTTTTTTTTAAATACACAGATTAAAGAACCAGGTAAGAGTTAACAGTAGGACAGAAGGAAGTGGGAACTGCATCGTGAAGAGTTAACAGGGGGAAAAAAAGAGGGGACAGCACCTGAGGAGTTAATAGGGGAGTTATAGAGGAGACAGCCCCTGAAGGGTTAATATGGGAGTTATAGAGGAGACAGCACCTGAAGGGTTAATAGGGGAGTTATAGAGGAGACAGCCCCTGAAGGGTTAATAGGGGAGTTATAGAGGAGACAGCCCCTGAAGGGTTAATAGGGGAGTTATAGAGGAGACAGCACCTGAAGGGTTAATAGGGGAGTTATAGAGGAGACAGCACCTGAAGGGTTAATAGGGGAGTTATAGAGGAGACAGCCCCTGAAGGGTTAATAGGGGGGTTATAGAGGAGACAGCCCCTGAAGGGTTAATAGGGGAGTTATAGAGGAGACAGCCCCTGATGACTGTCTTCAGGACTGCGCTCCAGGCGGCGCTCTCGGTGTTACAGGTAGGCCGCAGGTAGTGCGGGGCTCTGGAGGGTAAGGGGGAGACAGAGGGAAACATGTAGGGACAGACGGATTGGCTATGAGGCAGGAGAGATGGTGGTAGTAGGTGTTACTATTGGTTACTAGGCCACACCCACTAACGACCAATCATTGACAATCATTTCTATTATCAAACTTAAAGGAGATCTGCATCTCTGCCTCTCCCATCGAGATACATGGGGGACACGTCTCCTGCACGGGGAGTGCTGCCACAGAGCCCTGTACAGGAGATGGCGGGGTCCCAGTGATCGGACCCCCATGATCAAACACTTCTCCCCTATACTGCGGATGTAATATACCGCTGCAGATCCCCTTTAACCCCTTAACGACGCAGGACGTATATTTACGTCCTGCGCCGGCTCCCGCGATATGAAGCGGGATCGCGCCACGATCCCGCATCATATCGCGTCGGTCCCGGCGCTAATCAACGGCCGGGACCCGCGGCTAATACCACACATCGCCGATCGCGGCGATGTGCGGTATTAACCCTTTAGAAGCGGCGGTCAAAGCTGACCGCCGCTTCTAAAGTGAAAGTGAAAGTGACCCGGCTGCTCAGTCGGGCTGTTCGGGACCGCCGCGGTGAAATCGCGGCGTCCCGAACAGCTGATCGGACACCGGGAGGGCTCTTACCTGCCTCCCCGGTGTCCGATCGACGAATGACTGCTCCGTGCCTGAGATCCAGGCAGGAGCAGTCAAGCGCCGATAATGCTGATCACAGGCGTGTTAATGCACGCCAGTGATCAGCATTAGAGATCAGTGTGTGCAGTGTTATAGGTCCCTATGGGATAACAATGATCAGTATAAGAGATCAGTGTGTGCAGTGTTATAGGTTCCTATGGGATAATAATGATCAGTATAAGAGATCAGCGTGTGCAGTGTTATAGGTGCCTATGGGATAATAATGATCAGTATAAGAGATCAGTGTGTGCAGTGTTATAGGTACCTATGGGATAACAATGATCAGCATTAGAGATCAGTGTGTGCAGTGTTATAGGTCCCTATGGGATAACAATGATCAGTATAAGAGATCAGTGTGTGCAGTGTTATAGGTCCCTATGGGACCTATAACACTGCAAAAAAATGTAAAAAATAAGTGTTAATAAAGGTCATTTAACCCCTTCCCTAATAAAAGTTTGAATCACCCCCCTTTTCCCATAAAAAAAATAAAACAGTGTAAAAAAAATAAAAAATAAACATATGTGGTATCGCCGCGTGCGTAAATGTCTGAACTATAAAAATATATAATTAATTAAGCCGTACGGTCAATGGCGTACGCGCAAAAAAATTCCAAAGTCCAAAAAAGCGTATTTTGGTCACTTTTTAATCATTAAAAAATGAATAAAAAGTGATCAAAAAGTCAGATCAAAACAAAAATCATACTGATAAAAACTTCAGATCACGGCACAAAAAATGAGCCCTCATACCACCCCATACGTGGAAAAATAAAAAAGTTATAGGGGTCAGAAGATTACATTTTTAAACGTATAAATTTTCCTGCATGTAGTTATGATTTTTTCCAGAAGTGCGACAAAATCAAACCTATATAAGTAGGGGATCATTTTAACCGCATGGACCTACAGAATAATGATAAGGTGTAATTTTTACCGAAATATTCACTGCGTAGAAACGAAAGCCCCCAAAAGTTACAAAATGGCGTTTTTTTTCGATTTTGTCGCACAATGATTTTTTTTTCCGTTTCGCCGTGCATTTTTGGGTAAAATGACTAATGTCACTGCAAAGTAGAATTGGCGACGCAAAAAATAAGCCATAATATGGATTTTTAGGTGGAAAATTGAAAGGGTTATGATTTTTAAAAGGTAAGGAGGAAAAAACGAAAGTGCAAAAACGGAAAAACCCTGAGTCCTTAAGGGGTTAATCAATTAATCGTTTAAGCCCCAGCCTGGAGCACCATAAGTACCAGCCAGTCTTCATTTCCAAGCACCTTCTCTGAACACTTACCTTGGGCCTGTGCCACCAGGACACTGGCATTGAGCTGCCACTCCACGTCCGCGGCCTCCTCTGCCTCACGCTGAGACCTCACGCCGTAGTCTCTGGCTTCTTCCAGTAATTCCAGCTCCAGGTAACATCTCCCGATCTCGTGGAAGAGCCAGGTCTTCTCCAAGCTGGACGAGGCCAATGGGATCTTCTCCTCCCACCTACCGTACGGTTAGAGAAGTATGGAAAGTGAAAGTGAAACCATTCCCTGCTCTTTGGGGTCCTACCTATTGGGCCACGTCAGGGCCGCACTTTCCCAGGATCGCAGCGTCCTTAGCGTTCATAGTTACACTTACACTGTTACAGCTTCTTTAAACTTTCCAATCCGCGCGTAGACTCGCCCGATGTTGTCCAGCGCGCGGGACTTTGCTTCTAGTAAATTGCTAAAAAAAAAAACAACAAAAAACCAACAAATTTTTGTTAATAAATTTTACTTAGTACATTTTTATTAGCCATAACGGCAAGAAAATGTAAATAACTTATGGTGGAAGAATTAAAGGGGTATTCCAAGAAAAAACTTTTTTTTTTTTTAATTTTTTTTTTATATCAACTGGCTCCAGAAAGTTAAACAGATTTGTAAACTACTTCTATTAAAAAAAAAAATCTTAATCCTTTCAGTACTTATGAGCTGATGAAGTTGAGTTCTTTTCTGTCTAAGTGCTCTCTGATGACACCTGTCTCAGGAACTGTCCAGAGAAGAAACAAATCCCCATAGCAAACCTCTTCTACTCTGTGCAGTTCCCGAGACAAGCAGAGATGTCAGCAGAGAGCACTGTTGCCAGACAGAAAAGAACAACTCAACTTCAGCAGCTGATCATTATTGGAAGGATTAAGATTTTTTTTTTATAAAAGTCATTTACCAATCTGTTTAACTTTCTGGAGCCAGTTGATATAAAAAAAAATTTTTTCCTGGAATACCCCTTTAAGACTAGACTAGGCTCACTTCAAAGCTGGTGAGTAATGGCTGCTATCAGCAGCCAGGACTCACCGCTAATGCCAGGTTAAAGGCTGCATCTGTTAATGCTACAGAACAGTCACTGTTGGTTCAGGGGGGCTGATCAGGACCTTAGTGGGGTGATCCCAGGGTCCTGATCAGCTGAGATCCCTTAACTGTCTCCATGCTGTCCAATCGGCGCTCTGCTGATCCAGTCTACTTCGGCAGGTTGGACAAGCTGAGCGCCGATCTCACTGATCAATGCAATGGTATAGCACAGCATTGTTTAGTGTTTGCAATCGAAAGATTATATGTAGTAGTGTCCTATGGGGACAAAAAAAATTGTAAATAAAATAATTTAAAAAAATATGTAAATAAATGTAAATAAGCCCCTCCCCTAATGAAAGTTTAAATCACCCCCCTTTTACTTTTTTCCAAATAAAATAACATAAACAAAAATAAACATATGCGGTATTGCTGCGTGCAAAAATGTCTTAACTGTTAAAATAATAATGTTAATGAAACCGTGCGGCCAATGGCGCATACGTAAAAAAATACCAAAGTCCAGAACTGCTGATTTTTGGTCACTTCATATCTCGGAAAAAAAATAATGAATCAAAAAGTCCAATCAAAACAAAAACGGTAACGATAAAAACTACAGATCACGGAGCAAAAAATTAGCCCTCATACAGCGGCGTGTACGGAAAAATAAAAATGTTATAGGGGTCAGAAGATGACAATTTTAAAGGGGTATTCCAGGAAAAAACTTAAAATCTTAATCCTTTCAGTACTTATGAGCTTCTGAAGTTGAGTTGTTCTTTTCTGTCTAAGTGCTCCCTGATGACACGTGTCTTGGGAACCGCCCAGTTTAGAAGCAAATTTTTACCGTAAAGCACGCTGCTTTTACCTCACAAATAATTTTTGTTTGGATTTCACCATTTGGGGTAAAATAAGTGATGTTGTTACAAAGTACGATTGGTCCCGCAAAAAACAACAAGAAGCCTCATATGGAAAATTGAAAGTTATCAAATTTAAAAGGTGAGAAGGAAGAAATGAAAGCGCAAAAATAAAAAATTGGGAAGTGTTGATTTACCTGTCAGTGAAAGTGCATATCTTCTGCAGGTGTGTTTCCCAACCAGTATGCCACGAGCTGTTGCAAAACTACAACTCCCAGCATGCCCGGACAGCCAGAGGCAGCTGATATGAGAGGGAAGCCTTGATTTACCTTTCAGTGAAAGTGCATATGCTCTGGAAGAGTGTTTCCCAATTAGTGTGCCACGAGCTGTTGCAAAACTACATCTCCCAGCATGCCCGGACAGCCAGAGGCAGCTGATATGAGAGGGAAGCCTTGATTTACCTTTCAGTGAAAGTGCATATGCTCTGGAAGAGTGTTTCCCAATTAGTGTGCCACGAGCTGTTGCAAAACTACATCTCCCAGCATGCCCGGACAGCCAGAGGCAGCTGAGATGAGAGGGAAGCCTTGATTTACCTTTAAAAAAAAAATAAAAAAAAGTGCATATGCTCTGGAAGAGTGTTTCCCAACCAGTGTGCCACGAGCTGTTGCAAAGCTACAATTCTCAGCATGCCCGGACAGCCTTTGGCTGTCCGGGCATGCTGAGAGTTGTAGTTTTGCACCAGCTCATGGCACACTGGTTGGGAAACACTCTTCCAGAGCATATGCACTTTCACTGAAAGGTAAATCAAGGTTTCCCTCTCATCTCAGCTGCCACTGACTGTTCGGGCATGCTGGGAGTTGTAGTTTTGCTACAGCCATAGTGTAAACCCGCCCTAGTGGTCACTAATAAAAGGCCGATCCACATACTTTTCATTGGCTATTTTGAGGTCCTTCTTGTGACTCTGCAGCGCCTCCTCCATCTGTCCCATGTCCATATGAGCGTTGCCGATGCAGCTATGCAGGTTTCCTATCAATTCCTGCATATTCGGCGTGTCGTCTTTCCAGGTCTGGATGTTCTTCAATACCTGGTGGGCCTTCTTGTAACTTCCTTCTGGGTTTCCATTGGAGAATACTAAAACAGTCAACAAATACACCCCCCTAGTGGTAAGCCATGGAAATACAGCAAGAAACACAGCAAAATGTCACGTGGTCTCCAGGGGGTGCGGCTATGCTGCAGGGTGGAAGGGATTTACTGAAATAATGCTATCCTCCCACCCACTGCAGCACAGCCGCGCTCCCTGGAGACCATGTGACTTATGACATATTGTCTCTGGCCGCATGGAATGCTGGGAAAGGTCAGAGACAACAGTAAAATAAAAAAAGACTTCAGGATGCAGGTCCTGCGCAGGAAAACGGGACAAAGCGACGCACAGAGCGAATTAAATTGTATCATGGGCTCAAAGGATAATGAAAAAAAATCCCGGAATAACCTTTTAAAATTGTTGAACTATCTTTAGGATAGGCCATCAATATCTGATTGGGGTCCCATTCCCGACACCCCACGGATCAATCAATAGCTGAGCGAGGATTATTGTGTCCCCTTTATTGTTTACCCTGGTGCTGAAAAAACAGGAACGTGTTCTTATGGGTAAAACCTCAATTTTAAATCTGCACTAGTTTGTATGTTCAGTGTTTCCGCACCAGTGGTCCTCCAGCTGTAGCAAAACTACAGCTCCCAGCATGACGTCACGCCCGCCCCCTCGTGACGTCACGCCCGCCCCCCTCAACAAAAGTCTATGGGAAGGGCTATGCTAAACAAACTACCCTAGGGTGGTAAGGGGCCGTATATAGACTCAATAACTAAACCCCAAGGCCGAAGCCCGGGGTGTAAACCCCTTAAAAAATAACTTTTATTAATTAATATTAAAAAATGATTCCCAACAACAAAATAGGATTAAAACTGACAGCCAGGTGATCCAAATATAACAGTGAGTTGGTTAAACAGGACCAATATCCTCTCAAGTACTGGGTAGCCCTGCAGTGGCTGCCTATTCTGAGGATCACTCTGGTGTCGCTTAAAAATTACACAATTGCCGCCTCTACATGTTTATTTTTAAGGGGTAAG
Organism: Hyla sarda; assembly: GCF_029499605.1. Lineage (NCBI taxonomy): Eukaryota > Metazoa > Chordata > Amphibia > Anura > Hylidae > Hyla > Hyla sarda. The sequence goes on along the minus strand of NC_079200.1, from coordinate 7,618,264 downwards.
CAAAAGGGGTTTACACCCCGGGCTTCGGCCTTGGGGTTTAGTTATTGAGTCTATGGGAAGGGGGCGCGAGCGCTGTCACGCCCCCTTCCCATAGACTTTCGTTGAGGGGGCGGGCGTGATGTCACGAGGGGGCGGCGTGATGTCACGAGGGGGCGGGCGTGATTGTCACGAGGGGGCGGGCGTGATGTCACGAGGGGGAGCGGGCGTGATGTAACGAGGGGGAGCGGGCGTGATGTAACGAGGGGGAGCGGGCGTGATGTAACGAGGGGGCGGGCGTGATGTAACGAGGGGGCGGGCGTGATGCAACGAGGGGGCGGGCGTGATGCAACGAGGGGGCGGGCGTGATGTAACGAGGGGGCGGGCGTGATGTAACGAGGGGGCGGGCGTGATGTGACGAGGGGGCGAGCGTGATGTCACGAGGGGGCGGGCGTGATGTCACGAGGGGGCGGGCGAGATGTAACGAGGGGGCGGGCGTGATGTAACGAGGGGGCGGGCGTGATGTAACGAGGGGGCGGGCGTGATGTCACGAGGGGGCTGGCGTGATGTCACGAGGGGGCGGGCGTGATGTGACGAGGGGGCGGGCGTGATGTGACGAGGGGGCGGGCGTGATGTAACGAGGGGGCGGGCGTGATGTAACGAGGGGGCGGGCGTTATGTAACGAGGGGGCGGGCGTGATGTAACGAGGGGGCGGGCGTGATGTAACAAGGGGGCGGGCGTGATGTCACGAGGGGGCGGGCGTGATGTCACGAGGGGGCGGGCGTGATGTCACGAGGGGGCGGGCGTGATGTAACGAGGGGGCGGGCGTGATGTAACGAGGGGGCGGGCGTGATGTAACGAGGGGGCGGGCATTATGTAACGAGGGGGCGAGCGTGATGTAACGAGGGGGCGGGCGTGATGTAACGAGGGGGCGGGCGTGATGTAACGAGGGGGCGGGCGTGATGTAACGAGGGGGCGGGCGTGATATAACAAGGGGGCGGGCGTGATGTCACGAGGGGGCGGGCGTGATGTCACGAGGGGGCGGGCGTGATGTCACGAGGGGGCGGGCGTGATGTAACGAGGGGGCGGGCGTGATGTAACGAGGGGGCGGGCGTGATGTAACGAGGGGGCGGGCATTATGTAACGAGGGGGCGAGCGTGATGTAACGAGGGGGCGGGCGTGATGTAACGAGGGGGCGGGCGTGATGTAACGAGGGGGCGGGCGTGATGTAACGAGGGGGCGGGCGTGATATAACGAGGGGGCGGGCGTGATCTAACGAGGGGGCGGGCGTGATGTCACGAGGGGGCGGGCGTGATGTAACGAGGGGGCGGGCGTGATGTAACGAGGGGGCGGGCGAGATGTAACGAGGGGGCGGCCTTGAACACGGAAGCCCGCACACAGCGTTCGGAGTAATAAACTTCTGGACGCTGCGAGCGGAGCTCCGGAAGACAGGGCAGCGGAGAACCCCATAAAGGGGTGGAAAACTTTTTTATTAAACAGATTTGTAAATAACTTCTATTAAACACCCGATAAACCTCTCCCCTCACAAATCCCCATTATAGGTGACGTACACTGATCAATCTCTTCCATGCTTTTCAGGATGTACCGGTTCCGATCGGAAGGTTTACTCCGTTCCCGGTTCCACTTCTGTTGCATGATTCTGCGGTCCCTTTCGCGGGCGTAGATTGGTTTCTGCTGCCGCCAGAACTCGGTCCGTGTGTCCAGGTAGGTGATGGCGTTCAGGATCAGGTCCTGCAGTTTTAACCCGCTCCTAGTGTTTCCTTTCACCAACCCTGTTTGCAAGATAAGCGCATTACAGATCCGCGTTTATTACGTGGAGAATACGGTACAACGGTATTACATTAAATTTGTGTTTCCCAACCAAGGTGCCTCCAGCTGTTGCAAAACTACAACTCCCAGCATGCCCGGACAGCCTTTGGCTGTCCGGGCATGCTGGGAGTTGTAGTATTGCAACAGCTGGAGGCACCCTGGCTGTCTGGGCATGCTGGGAGTTGTAGTTTTGTAACAGCTGGAGGCACCCTGGCTGTCTGGGCATGCTGGGAGTTGTAGTTTTGTAACAGCTGGAGGCACCCTGGCTGTCTGGGCATACTGGGAGTTGTAGTTTTGTAACAGCTGGAGGCACCCTGGCTTTCCGGGCATGCTGGGAGTTGTAGTTTTGCAACAGCTGGAGGCACCCTGGTTGGGAAACACATTTGTGTTTCCCAACCAAGGTGCCTCCAGCTGTTGCGAAACTACAACTCCCAGCATGCCCGGACAGCCTTTGGCTGTCCGGGCATGCTGGGAGTTGTAGTATTGCAACAGCTGGAGGCACCCTGGCTGTCTGGGCATGCTGGGAGTTGTAGTTTTGTAACAGCTGGAGGCACCCTGGCTGTCTGGGCATGCTGGGAGTTGTAGTTTTGTAACAGCTGGAGGCACCCTGGCTGTCTGGGCATGCTAGGAGTTGTAGTATTGCAACAGCTGGAGGCACCCTGGCTGTCTGGGCATACTGGGAGTTGTAGTTTTGTAACAGCTGGAGGCACCCTGGCTTTCCGGGCATGCTGGGAGATGTAGTTTTGCAACAGCTGGAGGCACCCTGGTTGGGAAACACTGCATTAAATATACAACGCATTCAGGAAATATTCAGACCCTTTCACTTTTTTTTAAAACATTGCGCCTTGTGCTAAAAATAAATAAATAAATTGAATTTTTTCCCCCCCCCGATCATTCTGCACTTAATACCCCCCTGATGATAATGTGAAAAAAAGGTTTTGGAAATTGTGAAAGATTTATAAAAAAAATAAATGAAAATTTTAACATGACAAGTATTCAGATCCTTTATTATGACTCGTGATATTTATTTCTGGCTCCTCCCATTTCTCCTGATTCCCTCTGACATGTTTCTCCACCTTGGTTGGAGTCATCGGAGGTAAATTCATCTGATTGGACAAGACACAAACAGCCCTGTGTATATAAGGTCTCACAGCTGACAATGTATATCAGAGCAAACACCAAGTCATGAGAGGGAAAGAACTGCCTGTAGAGCTCAGACACAGCCCTGTCTATATAAGATCTCACAGCTGACAATGTATATCAGAGCAAACACCAAGCCATGAGGGGGAAAGAACTGCCTGTAGAGCTCAGACACAGCCCTGTCTATATAAGATCTCACAGCTGATAATGTATATCAGAGCAAACACCAAGCCATGAGGGGGAAAGAACTGCCTGTAGAGCTCAGACACAGCCCTGTCTATATAAGATCTCACAGCTGACAATGTATAACAGAGCAAACACCAAGCCACGAGGAGGAAAGAACTGCCTGTAGAGCTCAGACACAGCCCTGTCTATATAAGGTCTCACAGCTGACAATGTATATCAGAGCAAACACCAAGCCATGAGGTGGAAAGAACTGCCTATAGAACTCAGAGACAGGATTGTGTGGAGGCAGAGATATGGAGAAGGGGACAAAAACATTTGTGCTGCACTGAAAGTTCCCAAGAGCTCAGTGGTCTCCATAATCTTTATATGGAATAAGAAAGAACAACCAGAACTCTTCCTAGAGCTGCCGCCGAACTAGACTAAGAAATCGGGGGAGAAGGAACTTGGTAAGAGAGGAGACCAAGAACCCAATGGTCACTGCCCATCGCCTGCCCAGTACCATCCCTACAGTGATCATGGTGGGGGCAGCATCATGTCTGGGGGAAACCAGGCACTGCCCATCACCTGCCCAATACCATCCCTACAGTGATCATGGTGGGGGCAACATCATGTCTGGGGGAAACCAGGCACTGCCCATCACCTGCCCAATACCATCCCTACAGTGATCATGGTGGGGGCAGCATCATGTCTGGGGGAAACCAGGCACTGCCCATCACCTGCCCAATACCATCCCTACAGTGATCATGGTGGGGGCAGCATCATGTCTGGGGGAAACCAGGCACTGCCCATCACCTGCCCAATACCATCCCTACAGTGATCATGGTGGGGGCAGCATCATGTCTGGGAGAAACCAGGTACTGCCCATCACCTGCCCAATACCATCCCTACAGTGATCATGGTGGGGGCAGCATCATGTCTGGGGGAAACCAGGTACTGCCCATCACCTGCCCAATACCATCCCTACAGTGACCTTGGGGCTAAGGCCGAAATGCGTCATACAAACGTGTTATACAAGGTCAATGTATATCAGTGGTCTCAAACTGCGGACCTCCAGATGTTGCAAAACTTCAACTGCCAGCAAGTCCGGACAGCCAAAAGCCTGTCTGCCTTCTCCAAAGGATTCACACCGTCCCTGAAAAGTAAATCAAGGCTTCCCTCTCATGTCCTTCCTTTTTGAAGTGGTCTCAAGCTGTGGCCCAACGGCTGTCCGGGCATGCTGGGAGTTGAAGTTTTGCAACATCTGGAGGGCCTCAGTTTGAGACCACTGCACATAGGGATGAGATGAAGCCTTGATTTACCTTTCAGGGACGGTGTGAATCCTTTGGAGAAGGCAGACAGGCTTTTGGCTGTCCGGACTTGCTGGCAGTTGAAGTTTTACAACATCTGGGGGGCCACAGTTTGAGACCACTGATATAGATGAAACCTACACAGGTTGTACCATTACATAAGAACATTAACCATTTACCCACCTTCATCCTTTAACAGTGTCTCCAGATACTCCATGTCATTGTAGAGCTTCCCCAACAGCTGTCGGGCAGTCTTCTGGCTTTTTGAAGGGTCCACCTTCTTCTGCTGCTTTTGGTCTTTTTTGGGAACCTTTGCTGGAGCTTTTTGTTTCGCCTTTTTGCTCTATTACCAAAAAACATACAGATATTATTTCTCTTTACTCCTATATTTAGACACCTTACACATTGTGCGATTGTAACACTTTTGTATATGCGGCTCGGAGCCCACCTGACCCTTATTCTAGAGGCTGTAGCTCAGTATAAGTAAAAGCTAGAGCTGCGATCCCGATCTTGTTTTAAAGGGGCACTCCGGCAATAAACATCTTATCCCCTATCAAAAAGATAGCGGATAAGATGTTAGATCGTGGAGGTCTCGCTGCTGGGGACCCCCGCGATCTCCGGGCCAGCAGCAGCGGCATCCAGAACGCGGATGTGCGGAGATTCCGTGTTCGTGACATCACGCCACGCCCCCTCCATCCATGTCTATGGGAGGGGGCGTGACGGCTAGTATGTAGCTGTCACCTCTCCTCCCATAGACCTGAATGGAGGGGGCGTGTAGACTGTAGACGCCAGTCATCCGGCACGGAGTGGAGTTCGCTCTGTGCATGGATGACTAGGGTGCCGCCACGGCGATCGCGGTGGGACCCCAGCGATCAGACATCTTATCCCCTATCCTTTTGATAGGGGATAAGATGTTTTTCACCTTAAAATCCCAGGCTCCATCTTTTATAGAACCCGAGACGTGCTCACTAGTAGCCATGACGTACCACATGCGACCTTGGATGCTAAAGTGTCAAACCTGCCATGACTAGAGAGGGAGCGAACCTTTCGAAAGTTTGTCTCTGCCGGTTCTCCGAACTCTGTCAAAAAGTTCTGGTTCGGACCAAACTAGTTCTGTCCAAATCTGTACTCCACCAGTAGTCCAAAATTGTATGCATAACACTTGTTTAAGAGCCCTTAACCCCTTGGGGACGGAGCCCATTATGACCCTAAGGACGGGAGCATTTTTTGCAAATCTGACCACTGTCACTTTAAGCATTAATAACTCTGGAATGCTTTTACTTATAAATTTGATTCCGATATAGTTTTTTCGTGACATATTCTACTTTATGTTAGTGGTAAATTTTCGGCGATACTTGCATCCTTTCTTGGTGAAAAATTTGAAAATTTCATGAAAAATTTGAAAATTTAGCATTTTTCTAACTTTGAAGCTCTCTGCTTATAAGGAATATGGATATTCCAAATAAATTATACATTGATTCACATATACAATATGTCTACTTTATGTTTGCATCAAAAAATTGATGAGTTTTTACTTTTGGAAGACACCAGAGGGCTTCAAAGTTCAGCAACAATTTTCCAATTTTTCGCAAAATTTTCAAAATCGGAATTTTTCAGGGACCAGTTCAGGTTTGATGTGGATTTGAAGGGTCTTCTGGTTAGAAATACCCGATAAATGACCCCATTATAAAAACTGCACCCCTCAAAGTATTCAAAATGACATTCAATAAGTGTATTAACCCTTTAGGTGTTTCACAGGAATAGCAGCAAAGTGAAGGAGAAAATTCAAAATCTTCATTTTTTACCCTCGCATGTTCTTGTAGACCCAGTTTTTGAATTTTTACAAGGGGTAAAAGGAAAAAAAATCCTCTCAAAATTTGTAACCCAATTTCTCTCGAGTAAGAAAATACCTCATATGTCTATGTAAAGTGTTCGGCGGGCGCAGTAGAGGGCTCAGAAGCGAAGGAGCAACAAGGGGATTTAGGAGAGTGAGTTTTTCTGAAATGGTTTTTGGGGGGCATGTCCCATTTAGGAAGCCCCTATGGTGCCAGGACAGCAAAAACCCCCACATTGCACACTATTATGGAAACGACACCCCTCAAGGAACGTAACAAGGGGTACGGTGAGCCTTAACACCCCACAGGTGTTTGACAACTTTTTGTTAAAGTCGGATGTGTAAATGAAAAAAAATAATTTTTCCACTAAAATGCTGGTTTTTCCCCAAATTTTACTTTTTTACAAATGGTAGTAGGAGAAATGCCCCCCAAAATTTGTAACCCCATTATGTATGTATGGAAATACCCCATGTTTGGACGTCAAGTGCACTGCGAGTGAACTACAATGCTCAGAAGAGAAGGAGCGCCATTGAGCTTTTAGAGAGATAATTTGTTTGGAATGGAAGTCGGGGGCCATGTGCATTTACAAAGCCCCCCCGTGGTGCCAGAACAGTGGACCCCCCCACATGTGACCCCATTTTGGAAACTACACCCCTCACGGAATGTAATAAGGGGTACAGTGAGCATTTACACCCCACTGGCGTTTGACAGATATTTGGAACAGTGGGCTGTGCAAACAAAAAAATTAAATTTTTCATTTTCACAGACCACTGTTCCAAAAATCTGTCAGACCCCTGTGGGGCGTAAATACTCACTGTACCCCTTATTACATTCCGTGAGGGGTGTAGTTTCTAAAATGGGGTCACATGTGGGTATTTATTATTTTGCATTTATGTCAGAACCGCTGTAAAATCAGCCACCCCTGTGCAAATCACCAATTTCGGCCTCAAATGTACATAGTGCGCTCTCACTCCTGAGCCTTGTTGTGCGTCCGCAGAGCATTTTACGCCCACATATGGGGTATTTCCGTACTCAGCAGAAATTGCGTTACAAATTTTGGGGGTCTTTTTTTCCTTAAAAAGTAAAGGGCAACACCAGCATGTTAGTGTAAAATTTTTTTTTTACACTAACAGGCTGGTGTAGACCCCAACTTTTCCTTTTCATAAGGGATAAAAGGAGAAAAAGCCCCCCAAAAATTGTAGTGCAATTTCTCCCGAGTACGGCGATACCCCATATGTGTCCCTAAACTGTTTCCTTGAAATACGACAGGGCTCCAAAGTGAGAGAGCGCCATGCGCATTTGAGGACTAAATTAGGGATTGCATAGGGGTGGACATAGGGGTATTCTACGCCAGTGATTCCCAAACAGGGTGCCTCCAGCTGTTGCTAAACTCCCAGCATGCCTGAACAATCAGTGGCTGTCCGGAAATGCTGGGAGTTGTAGTTTTGCAACAGCTGGAGGCTCCGTTTTGGAAACACTGCTGTACAATACGTTTTTCATTTTTATTGGGGGGGGGGGGGGGGGGGAGACAGTGTAAGGGGGTGTATATGTAGTGTTTTACTCTTTATTAGGTGTTAGTGTAGTGTAGTGTTTTTAGGGTACATTCACACTGGCGGGTTACGGTGAGTTTCCCGCTAGTAATTTGCGCTGCGGTGAAAAATTTGCCGCAGCTCATACTTGAAGCAGGAAACTTGCTGTAAACCCGCCCATGTGAATGTACCCTGTACGTTCACATGGGGGGGGGGGGGGGGCAAACCTCCAGCTGTTTCAAAACTACAACTCCCAGCATGCACGGTCTGTCAGTACATGCTGGGAGTTGTAGTTTTGCAACAGCTGGAGGCACACTGGTTGGAAAACCTTCAGTTAGGTTCTGTTACCTAACTCAGTATTTTCCAACCAGTGAGCCTCCAGCTGTTGCAAAACTACAACTCCCAGCATGCACGGTCTGTCAGTACATGCTGGGAGTTGTAGTTTTGCAACAGCTGGAGGCACACTGGTTGGAAAACCTTCAGTTAGGTTCTGTTACCTAACTCAGTATTTTCCAACCAATGAGCCTCCAGCTGTTGCAAAACTACAACTCCCAGCATGCACGGTCTGTCAGTACATGCTGGGAGTTGTAGTTTTGAAACAGCTGGAGGCACACTGGTTGGAAAATACTGAGTTGGGTTCTGTTACCTAACTCAGTATTTTCCAACCAGTGTGCCTCCAGCTGTTGCAAAACTACAATTCCCAGCATGTCTGATCACAGAAGGGCATGCTGGGATATGTAGTTATGCAACAGCTGGAGGTACGCAACTACAACTCCCAGCATGCCGAGACAGCTGTTTTATGTGTGGGCATGCTGGAATTTGTAGTTTTGCAACATCTGGAGTGCTACAATTTAGAGACCACTGAACAGTGATCTCCAAACTGTGGACCTCCAGATGTTGCAAAACTACAACTCCCAGCATGCCCAGACAGCAAACAGCTGTGTGGGCATGCTAGGAGTAGTAGTTTTGCAAGATCTAGAGGGCAGTATAGAGATCACTGTGCAGTGGTCTCTAAACTGCAGACCTCCAGCTGTTGCAAAACTACAAATTCCAGCATGCCCACACAGCAAACAGCTGTCTGGGCATGCTGGGAGTTGTAGTTTTGCAACATCTGGAGGGCTACAGTCTAGAGACCACTATAGTGGTCTCAGACTGTAGCCCTCTAGATGCTGCTAGGCATCTACTCACCGGCTTCCGTCGCATCCGGGAGCCGTCCTCTTCTGCCGCACGCCGCCGCAGATCTCCGTCGCTCCGCTGCCTCCGGAGGGGTAAGTGGACTCCGGCGCCGCTCCTCTTCATTTTCCCCGTTCTGCCCCGCCTATTGTGGGAGGGCAGGACGGGGCAAACGAAAGTAAACCCCTCCGCCCCTAATCTGCTATTGGTGGTCGCGTCTAGACCACCAATAGCAGAGATAGGAGGGGTGGCAACTCTGCCACCTCACTCCTATCGCTTTAGGGGGATCGTGGGTGTTTTAGACACCCGCGATCCCCCTTCTATTCCGGGTCACCGGGTCACCATAGACCCGTAATGACCCGGAATCGGCGCAAATCGCAAGTGTGAATTCACTTGCGATTTGCGCCGATCGCCGACATGGGGGGGTCTAATGACCCCCCTGGGCATTTGCACGGGGTGCCTGCTGATAGATATCAGCAGTCACCCCGGCCCGGTCCCCGCCCGGCGCGCGGCGGAGGCCGAAATTCCCACGGGCGTATGGATACGCCCTTCGTCCTTAAGTACCAGGACGCAAGGGCGTATGCATACGCCCTTCGTCCCCAACAGGTTAAAGGGGTACTCCACTGGCCAGCGTTCGGAACATTTAGTTCCTGTGAGGGTCGGCCACGCCCCCTCTTGATGTCACGTCCTGCCACGCATGGCAGTCTCAATGCAAGTCTATGGGATGGGGCATCTCCCATAGAATTCCATTGAGGGGACGTGGCAAGACGTCATGAGGGGGCGTGGCTACCCCCACTGCGCACACACAGCATTCGTAACGAAATGTTCTGAATGCTGGTCAGTGGAGTACCCCTTTAAAGCCTTGTAAAACACTGCTAGGTCATCTAGGAGAGTATCTATAGTATTTCTGGGCTGTTTTCTCCCCCAATGGCTTTATACAAGCTGTGAAAAATGATTCCCATTTTGGGGTGCAGCAAAAGGATTGGCATCCTAGAAAGTGACACAAAATCCTCTATGCACAGCTTTTTAACCATTAGTGTAAAAAAAAAAAAACTGGTACAATTAACCTTTAATAAAACAGATGCAGAACGCTCTCTACAATTATTATATTTGTGGTGCCTACTCCTGCTCACTGCCCCTCACAGAGATCTTCACCTAACACCTGCAGTCTCTGAAATGGCTGCTGAATCTATGTGCATAGGGTTTTATAGTGGCTCTGACATCACCCCTATACTGCCTCCTGCCTGCTGGGAGAGCTATTTAAAAGGAATTAAGGGATTTCCCGAGGTCATGTGATCCTTCCTCCTCCTCCTTTCTGCTAGGTGGCTGATATTATTTTAACAGGTTATTCCGAACTGAACCACCCGAAGTTCAGATTCTAGCTGAACCAAATTTTTGGCAAAGTTGTGACCGAACTTGGTTTCTATGGGTTTGTTTTATTCACTTCTAGATGTGACAGGCAGGGAAAGGGTTACACATTTAAGCCACAGAAATGATCAATGTCCTTGTTAGGCCCAGGGGGATTAGATGTTTACCGGTCATCTCCTTTACTAGAAAAATAAAGACAACCGCCCCTAAATGTGAAATCACATATACTCTCTGATGGGTAAGAGGGGTGATAATAAGATGAGGAAAAGTTCCTATAAAGCTGGACAACCCCTTTAACTCAATCTGTTCTGTTGGTGGCCATATATTACTTAAAGGGGTACTCCACTGGAATTTTTTTTTTTTAATCAACTGGTGACAGAAAGTTAAACAGATTTGTAAATTACTTAATGAAAAATATTAACCCTTCCATCACTTATCAGCTGCTGTATTCTCCACAGGAAGTTGTGTAGTTCTTTCCAGTCTGACCACAGTGCTCTATGCTGACACCTCTGTCCATGTCAGGAACTGTCCAGAGTAGGAGCAAATCCCCATAGAAAACCTTTCCTGCTCTGGACAGTTCCTGACATGGACAGAGGTGTCAGCATAGAGCACTGTGGTCAGACTGGAAAGAACTACACAACTTCCTGTGGAGCATACAGCAGCTGATAAGTGATGGAAGGGTTAATATTTTTTTTAATACAAGTAATTCACAAATCTGGATCCAGTTGATAAAAAAAAAAGACAGCGACACAATCGCCTTCCTTCACTAGCGAGCTGGTTGCACGCTTATACGCGTTTACGATTAACACAGTGAGCAGGTAAATAATACGTCGTCACTCACCTCTTCTTGCTTGCTAAGAAACGCCATTCCCTCCTTGTTTTCTAGCCTTACAGAAGCCGGAGCTAAAATAGGAAAATAAACAGATCTCGTTACATATGTTCTTCATCATTTCTATGTGTTCACTTTATGGGCCCATTCACAGTACAGAATTTACGGTGCCGCAGCCAGAATTCTGCATAGCCGACCATTGCGGTTAATGGGGGTGGAGCATGTCCGAGCCGTGTCCCCGCGTCTACTGCACATGGAATCTCCGCTAAGGCGGCTGTATAAACACAATGGCAGCACTGAGTTAAAGGGGTACTCCACTGCTCAGCGTATGGAACAAACAGTCGGCACCGGGTGGGAGGTAGTCACGCCATAGCCCCGCCCCTCATGATGTCACGCCCCACCCCCTCAATGCAAATCTATGGGAGGGGGCGTGACAGCCGTCACGCCCCCTCCCATAGACTTGCATTGAAGGGGCGGGGCTATGATGTCACGAGTTCCAGGCGCCGGCTCCAGCGTTCAGAACAGTTTGTTCCAAACGATGAGCAGCGGAGTACCCCCTTTAAGCTGAAGCCCTATGACTGCAATCACCTTTGACTGCAGTGACCCCCATATTGTGAATGTCCTGATCCCATCTTATCTATATATTGGTCTGATGCCATCTTATCTATATTCTGGTGCAGGTATAGGCAACCTTCGGCACTGCAGATGTTTTGGACTACATCTCCCATGATGCTTTAGAAGCATTTTGGCTGTAAGAGGATCATGGGAGATGTAGTCCAAAACATCTGCAGCGCCGAAGGTTGCCTATGCCTGTTCTGGTGTCACCTAATGTGATTGGTCTGATCCCATTTTATCTATATACTGATGTAAAATATTGTGAATGGCCTGATCCTGCCTTATCTACATACTAGTGTCACCAATTGTGAATGGCCTGATGCCATCCTATCCATATACTGATGTCACCTATTGTGAATGGCCTGATCCCATCCTATTTATATTTTGGTATATGGAATAGAAACCCAGCACTCACTGGTAATGTTAAATCATGTAGATTTATTTATCTATAGTAGAAATAATTACATGAAGGACGCGTTTCGGCATATTGCCTTCCTCAGCTTGCTGCCTATAGGCAATATGCTGAAACACGTCCTTCATGTAATTATTTCTACTATGGATTAATAAATCTACATGATTTAGCATTACCGGTGAGTGCTTGGTTTATATTCCATATACTGAACTTGCCCCACCTCATGCACCCCCACCACAGACAGAAGTGCCGACCTGACTATTACCATTTATATTCTGGTGTCACCTATTGTGAATGGTCTGATCCCCCCCTTATCTATATACTGATGTCACCTATTGTAAATGGCCTGATGCTATCATATCCATACATTGATGTCACCTATTGTGAATGGTTTTATCCCATCTTATCTATATTCTGGTGTCACCTATTGTGAGTGGTCTGATCCCGCCTTATCTATACACTGGTGTCACCTTTTACTGTACTCTGAACTGTGATGACTCAGGCCTAGTGGCCTGAGTGGGAATTGCAAGATTTCGGAACAATTTAAAATGTATATAGTAAAATGGAAAATTAGGGCGCATTAAATGTAAACAAAAAAAAAATGTTAAAAAAATATGTTTCATGTAAAAACTCGATTTCTAAAATCTAAAGACATATTCCCATTAAAATGTAAGTACAATTTTTCAGACTATTTTTTTAGCAACTAAAAAAATCTTGTTAAAAAGCCACATAGGGGGAGATTTATCAAAACCTGTGCAGAGGAAGAGTGGTGCAGTTGCCCATAGCAACCAATCAGATTGCTTCTTTCATTTTCCACAGGCCTCTAAAGAGGCCTGTGGAAAATGAAAGAAGCAATCTGATTGGTTGCTATGGGCAACTGCACCACTCTTCCTCTGCACAGGCTTTGATAAATCTCCCCCATAGTCGGCAGTCAGGGAGGTCCAGCAATGGAAGACCACACTGACGGCTTCCCTAATGACCGGGTAAAGCAAGTTACAGGCTCTTGACTTGTCAATCAGCCTGTTGTGTGAGCCGGGGGTGTCACAGAGCCTCAGCAAACAGAACTGACACTCTGGAGTGAGGGAGGAAGTTCCCACATGGGAAGTGAGGGCAAGTAGGGGAACACCCCCTCCTCCTCAGTGAACTGCATGCAGTGTGAACGACATAAACAAAGGAATTAGGAGCCATAAAAGGATGAAAACCAGGATATAGGCCCATGGACAAGATCAGGACCAAATAAAAAAATAGACCTGAAGCACTCAGCACTCACTGCCAACAGAGTTTTCAATAGCTTCCTGAGCCTTCTGGATTCCCAGACGAAATTCCTGGAGTTCGGGGCGTAACCTGTACCCTCTGTGATAGAAGACAAGGGCAAATTCAAAATCCCCCATAGCATAGAGAGCCTCTGCTTTCTGGTATAGACCCTGAAAGAAGAAAAAAGGAGCATCTGAAAATACGGCCTTTGGTGCTAAAACACAATATAGGTGTAACCTTCTCTCATTAAGCACAGGCTGGAACAAAGTCCAGGAAGTGAGGGCGGGACTAGCACTCCTCTGTGCTCACTCCTGTCCTATCAGACTGCAGCATGAAAACAGAGAGGGAGGGGTTACAGAGCAGCCTGCAGTGATTGGCTGAAGATACCCGGCACAGCACAGCAGACTCAGGGAGGAAGTGAATGCATGGCGATTGAGGGCGGGCTCAGTGCTTGCCTCAGACACCCCCCTTCCTGAGCAGTGGATGTCAGAATGAGTGAGCAGCAGAACAGAGGGATTTGTGAGCCAAATATACATATAGAAGCAGTATTATTTTCTAAAATATGACAGGTATGCTTTAAAGGGGTACTCCGGTGCTACAGTGTTCTGAACATTTTGTTCAGAATGCCCGGAGCCAAAGGCTGTGATCGTGGCGTCACGGCCACGCCCCCTCCATTCATGTCTATAGGAGGGGGCGTGTCAGCCGACACGCCCCCTCCCATAGACATGAATGGAGGGGGCATGGCGATGATGTCATCTTTGGATAGGATATAAGATGTCTAGTAGTGGAGTACCCCTTTAAGGGAACGTTCACACAGGTCGGTGCGGCCCCCCCCCCCCCCCCCCCCCCCCCTGCCCAGGACATTCAGTCTACAGACAATTGTTTGGATTTTTCCTATTACTCTAAAGAAATCTTTGTCTTCCTGTAGCGAGGCCTCCGCATCCTTCAAAGCCGATTCCGGGTCCCCGAGTTTCAAGAAACATTTCGACCGCGCTACGAGGCAGTGCTTCTCGGTCGGCTGTAAGTCCAGAGCCTAGAAAGGAGATCGATGGAAAACGTGTCAATAAAGACGTCCCCGAGGCTGGAATCACACCCATCCCTGCTTGTGGTCCGCCCAAAGCTGAATTGTTTATTTTGGGCAAAACATTGGGTCACGTGTGTCAGTGGTCTCCAAACTGTGGACCTGAGATGAGAGGGAAGCCTTGATTTACCTTTCAGGAACAGTGTGGATCCCCTGGAGGAAGCAGACAGGCTGGAGGCTGTCTGGGCAGCTGGAGGCACCCTGGATGTAAAAACACTGGTATAGACTCTTGTAGGTGACTTGTCTATGTCACACCCGAATATAACCATTCCATTATAAGTAAATAGTACATACATGCTGGGAGTTGTAGTACACGCTGGGTGTTCCACAGGTTGTAGACCACTGCTCCCTGGCGCCCCCATTCTTCTCCCCGGTCGTCTCAGAGGTATACTGCATCTTGGAAGTGCAAAACAAGTTGTATGGAAACGTAGCTTAAAGTGGTACTCCGGGAAACCTCTAGGGGAGAACAAGGGGCGGTACACAGAGCACGATGTGTATCCATCTGATCAGAAGGATTTCTAGCCTCAGCACTATAAGGGTTAAAGGAGTACTCCGGGATACAAAAACATATCCTACGCCCCTATCCTAAGAATAGGAGATATGTTTTTGTATTCCGGAGTACTCCTTTAACCCTTATAGTGCTGAGGCTAGAAATCCTTCTGATCAGATGGATACACAACGTGCTCTGTGTGCCTCCCCTTGTTCTCCCCTAGAGGTAATGCCGTCTCAATATCAGGGCTCGTGTAGGGCTCACAGGGCGCAGTATACAGCACTGATCCCCAACCTGTGGCTCGACAGCTGTTGCAGGACTACAACTCCCAGCATGCCCTTACAGCCTTCTGACTATGAGATCCTCTATATAGCAGTGATCCCACAAACTACAACTCCCAGCATGCCCTGACAGCCTTCTGACTGTGAGATCCTCTATATAGTGCTGATCCCCAACCTGTGGCTCTCCAGCTGTTTCAAGGCTACAACTCCCAGCACGCCCTGACAGCCTTCTCACAGTGAGATCCTCTATATAGAACTGATCCCTAACCAGGGTGCCTCCAGCTGTTGCAAGACTACAACTCCCAGCATGTCCTGACAGCCTTCTCACAGTGAGATCCCCTATATATAACTGATCCCTAACCAGGGTGCCTCCAGCTGTTGCAAGACTACAACTCCCAGCATGCCCTGACAGCCTTCTGACGGTGAGCTCCTCATATAGAACTGATCCCTAACCAGGGTGCCTACAGCTGTTGAGAAACTACAACTCCCAGCATGTCCTGACAGCAGTCTTACTGTGAGATCCTCTATATAGCACTGACTGCCCACCTGCAGCTCTCCAGCTGTTTAAAAACAACAACTCCCAGCATGCCCTGACAGCCTTCCGACTGTGCAATCTTCTATGTAGCACTGATCCCACAAACTACAACTCCCAGCATGCCCTGACAGCCTTCTGGCGGTCAGATCCTTATATAGAACTGATCCCTAACCAGGGTGCCTCCAGCTGTTGCAAGACTACAACTCCCAGCATGCCCTGACAGCCTTCTGGCGGTCAGATCCTTATATAGAACTGATCCCTAACCAGGATGCCTCCAGCTGTTGAGAAACTACAACTCCCAGCATGCCATTACAGCCGTCTTACTGTGAGATCCTCTATATAGTACTGACCTTCAACCTGTGGCTCTCCAGCTGCTTCAAGACTACAACTCCCAGCATGCCCAGACAGCCTTCTGACTGTGAGATCCTCTATATAACACTGATCCCCAACCTGTGGCTCTACATACAGGTGCAAAACTACAACTCCCAGCATGCCCTGACAGCCGAAGGCTGTCAGGGCATGCTGGGAGTTGTAGTTTTGCCCCAGTATGTAGGGGGATACTGGTTTACCCCTCTGCCCCGGGCCTTACATAGGTGAAGCTCTCATGATATAGAACTGATCCCTAACCAGGATGCCTCCAGCTGTTGAGAAACTACAACTCCCAGCATGCCCAGCAGTCTTACTGTGAGATCCTCTATATAGCACTGATCTTCAACCTGTGGCTCTCCAGCTGTTTCAACACTACAACTCCCAGCATGCCCTGACAGCCTTCTGACTGTGATATCCTCATATAGAACTGATCCCTAACCAGGGTGCCTCCAGCTGTTGCAAGACTACAACTCCCAGCACGCCCTGACAGCCTTCTGACTGTGATATCCTCATATAGAACTGATCCCTAACCAGGGTGCCTCCAGCTGTTGCAAGACTACAACTCCCAGCACGCCCTGACAGCCTTCTGACTGTGATATCCTCATATAGAACTGATCCCTAACCAGGGTGCCTCCAGCTGTTGCAAGACTACAACTCCCAGCACGCCCTGACAGCCTTCTGACTGTGATATCCTCATATAGAACTGATCCCTAACCAGGGTGCCTCCAGCTGTTGCAAGACTACAACTCCCAGCATACCCTGACAGCCTTCTGACTGTGATATCCTCTATATAGAACTGATCCCCAACCTGTGGCTCTATATACTGGTTGGTGCCTTCGGCTGTCAGGGCATGCTGGGAGTTGTAGTTTTGCCCCAGTATGTAGGGGGGATGCTGATTTACCCCTCTGCCCCGGGCCTTACATTGGTGAAGCTCTCCTGGGCTTTGTAGTACTCCCCTTTCTGGTAGAGCTGCTCCCCCTCCGCCATGTATGTGGTGAAGCTGCTCCGCGGCAGCCCCTGCTCTCCGTCCGCCTCCGCCGCCATCATTTGGTCCTAGATACAAAGTTTCTCGGGAATGTTGCTACAGCGCATAGCGTTACCTAGCAACGAGGAAACATGCATCACGTGGTGCAGGGGTTATTCCGAAGCCAATCAGGTACAGGGAGTCAGGAGGGGCGTGGCCTGGATTCGCTGTAAATCCCTGGAGAAATGATAGGTTGGCGTCCTCTAGTGGTCAATGTGTGCACTGCAGTCTCATCATTGTAATGTTCAGCGCTGAGGTAATAAATGATGGATTTATCACCCTCTTGTGTTCTGTGGAGAATTATCATACTGCACATGTCCTCTGGCCTTCTGGGATCAAAAAGTGCCCTACACAGTGCCCCTATAACAGCACCAGACACAGTGCCCCTATAACAGCACCAGACACAGTGCCCCTATAACAGCACCAGACACAGTGCCCCTATAACAGTAATAGACACAGTGCCCCTATAACAGTACCAGACACAGTGCCCCTATAACAGTACCAGACACAGTGCCCCTATAACAGCACCAGACACAGTGCCCCTATAACAGTAATAGACACAGTGCCCCAATAACAGTAATAGACACAGTGCCCCTATAACAGCACCAGACACAGTGCCCCTACAACAGTAATAGACACAGTGCCCCTATAACAGTAATAGACACAGTGCCCCTATAACAGCACCAGACACAGTGCCCCTATAACAGTAATAGACACAGTGCCCCTATAACAGAGCCAGACACAGTGCCCCTATAACAGCACCAGACACAGTGCCCCTATAACAGCACCAGACACAGTGCCCCTACAACAGTAATAGACACAGTGCCCCTATAACAGCACCAGACACAGTGCCCCTATAACAGTAATAGACACAGTGCCCCTATAACAGTAATAGACACAGTGCCCCTATAACAGTAATAGACACAGTGCCCCTATAACAGCACCAGACACAGTGCCCCTATAACAGCACCAGACACAGTGCCCCTATAACAGCACCAGACACAGTGCCCCTATAACAGTAATAGACACAGTGCCCCTATAACAGTAATAGACACAGTGCCCCTATAACAGTAATAGACACAGTGCCCCTATAACAGTAATAGACACAGTGCCCCTATAACAGTAATAGACACAGTGCCCCTATAACAGTAATAGACACAGTGCCCCTATAACAGCACCAGACACAGTGCCCCTATAACAGTAATAGACACAGTGCCCCTATAACAGTAATAGACACAGTGCCCCTATAACAGTAATAGACACAGTGCCCCTATAACAGTAATAGACACAGTGCCCCTATAACAGTAATAGACACAGTGCCCCTATAACAGTAATAGACACAGTGCCCCTATAACAGCACCAGACACAGTGCCCCTATAACAGTAATAGACACAGTGCCCCTATAACAGCACCAGACACAGTGCCCCTATAACAGTAATAGACACAGTGCCCCTATAACAGTAATAGACACAGTGTCCCCTATAACAGTAATAGACACAGTGCCCCTATAACAGTAATAGACACAGTGCCCCTATAACAGCACCAGACACAGTGCCCCTACAACAGTAATAGACACAGTGCCCCTATAACAGTAATAGACACAGTGCCCCTATAACAGCACCAGACACAGTGCCCCTATAACAGTAATAGACACAGTGCCCCTATAACAGAGCCAGACACAGTGCCCCTATAACAGCACCAGACACAGTGCCCCTATAACAGCACCAGACACAGTGCCCCTACAACAGTAATAGACACAGTGCCCCTATAACAGCACCAGACACAGTGCCCCTATAACAGTAATAGACACAGTGCCCCTATAACAGTAATAGACACAGTGCCCCTATAACAGTAATAGACACAGTGCCCCTATAACAGCACCAGACACAGTGCCCCTATAACAGCACCAGACACAGTGCCCCTATAACAGCACCAGACACAGTGCCCCTATAACAGTAATAGACACAGTGCCCCTATAACAGTAATAGACACAGTGCCCCTATAACAGTAATAGACACAGTGCCCCTATAACAGTAATAGACACAGTGCCCCTATAACAGTAATAGACACAGTGCCCCTATAACAGTAATAGACACAGTGCCCCTATAACAGTAATAGACACAGTGCCCCTATAACAGTAATAGACACAGTGCCCCTATAACAGTAATAGACACAGTGCCCCTATAACAGTAATAGACACAGTGCCCCTATAACAGCACCAGACACAGTGCCCCTATAACAGTAATAGACACAGTGCCCCTATAACAGCACCAGACACAGTGCCCCTATAACAGTAATAGACACAGTGCCCCTATAACAGCACCAGACACAGTGCCCCTATAACAGAGCCAGACACAGTGCCCCTATAACAGTAATAGACACAGTGCCCCTATAACAGTAATAGACACAGTGCCCCTATAACAGTAATAGACACAGTGCCCCTATAACAGCACCAGACACAGTGCCCCTATAACAGTAATAGACACAGTGCCCCTATAACAGTAATAGACACAGTGCCCCTATAACAGTAATAGACACAGTGCCCCTATAACAGTAATAGACACAGTGCCCCTATAACAGCACCAGACACAGTGCCCCTATAACAGTAATAGACACAGTGCCCCTATAACAGCACCAGACACAGTGCCCCTATAACAGTAATAGACACAGTGCCCCTATAACAGTAATAGACACAGTGCCCCTATAACATTAATAGACACAGTGCCCCTATAACAGTAATAGACACAGTGCCCCTATAACAGTAATAGACACAGTGCCCCTATAACAGCACCAGACACAGTGCCCCTATAACAGTAATAGACACAGTGCCCCTATAACAGCACCAGACACAGTGTCCCCTATAACAGTAATAGACACAGTGCCCCTATAACAGCACCAGACACAGTGCCCCTATAACAGTAATAGACACAGTGCCCCTATAACAGTAATAGACACAGTGCCCCTATAACAGCACCAGACACAGTGCCCCTATAACAGTAATAGACACAGTGCCCCTATAACAGTAATAGACACAGTGCCCCTATAACAGCACCAGACACAGTGCCCCTATAACAGTAATAGACACAGTGCCCCTATAACAGTAATAGACACAGTGCCCCTATAACAGTAATAGACACAGTGCCCCTATAACAGTAATAGACACAGTGCCCCTATAACAGCACCAGACACAGTGCCCCTATAACAGCACCAGACACAGTGCCCATATAACAGTAATAGACACAGTGCCCCTATAACAGTAATAGACACAGTGCCCCTATAACAGCACCAGACACAGTGCCCCTATAACAGCACCAGACACAGTGCCCCTATAACAGTAATAGACACAGTGCCCCTATAACAGTAATAGACACAGTGCCCCTATAACAGAGCCAGACACAGTGCCCCTATAACAGTAATAGACACAGTGCCCCTATACCAGTAATAGACACAGTGCCCCTATAACAGCACCAGACACAGTGTCCCCTATAACAGTAATAGACACAGTGCCCTTACAACAGCACCAGACACAGTGCCCCTATAACAGCACCAGACACAGTGCCCCTATAACAGCACCAGACACAGTGCCCCCATAACAGTAATAGACACAGTGCCCCTATAACAGCCCCAGACACAGTGACCCTATAACAGTAATAGACACAGTGCCCCTATAACAGCACCAGACACAGTGCCCCCATAACAGTAATAGACACAGTGCCCCTATAACAGCCCCAGACACAGTGACCCTATAACAGTAATAGACACAGTGCCCCTATAACAGTAATAGACACAGTGCCCCTATAACAGCCCCAGACACAGTGCCCCCATAACAGTAATAGACACAGTGCCCCTATAACAGCCCCAGACACAGTGACCCTATAACAGTAATAGACACAGTGCCCCTATAACAGTAATAGACACAGTGCCCCTATAACAGCACCAGACACAGTGACCCTATAACAGTAATAGACACAGTGCCCCTATAACAGTGCAGTACATCAGCCCATCTAGCCCCAACAATCATGCCACGTTCACAGTCACCTAAATCCCCTTTTTTGATAGTCGGTTTTAACTTTAGCAGGTTGTCTTGACCGCGTCTACATGCCTAAATGCATAGAGTTGCTGCCATATGATTGGCTGATGATCTATTTGTGTTCACAAGCAATTGAACAGATATAACAGATAGTACCTAATGAAGTGGCCAGTGAGTGTGACTGCCGCAATGTCCTGGTGGGGTGGAGGTCTGAGTTTTGAGACCCCGCACAATCCCAGGAACAGAAGCCCTCAGATCAGTGTTTCACAACCAGGGTGCCTGCAGCTGTTGCAAAACTACAACTCCCAGCATGCCCGGACAGCCAACGGCTGTCCGGGCATGCTGGGAGTTGTAGTTTTGCAACAGCTGGAGGCACCCTGGTTGGGAAACACTGCCTCAGATAGTTGCCGTCTTTTTGGCTATGATCTCGGAGCCCAAACATTGTCCCGTCGGGAGCGCCAAACAAAGCTGTCAACTGCGCCACACCCATGAAGCGCCATCCCGAGCTGTATATTCCCTATACCATCAGCAGGTGACCACATCACATGACCATCACATGTACAGACAGTGTGGTCACCAGTATCGGGGACAAGGAGGCCCCAGAAGTGATGATCTACAGGGGACACCACCAGCACAGAGGACTACAAATGATTTCTCAAAAACTAGACTTTAATTTTAGGAAAAACGACCACCCTATTATGTCTTCATACATTGATGCCGTCCGCGAGACCCCATCGCAGTCCGCGAGACCCCATCGCAGTCCGCGAGACACCATCGCAGTCCGCGAGACACCATCGCAGTCCGCGAGACACCATCGCAGTCCGCGAGACACCATCGCAGTCCGCGAGACACCATCGCAGTCCGCGAGACACCATCGCAGTCCGCGAGACACCATCGCAGTCCGCGAGACACCATCGCAGTCCGCGAGACCCCATCGCAGTCCACGAGACACCATCGCAGTCCGCGAGACACCATCGCAGTCCGCGAGACCCCATCGCAGTCCGCGAGACACCATCGCAGTCCACGAGACACCATTGCAGTCCGCAAGACACCATCGCATTCCGCGAGACTCCATCTCTGGTTGTCCACAGTCCTCATTGTGCCTTGTCATCCGGAGAACCATTGGTGATTCATGTGAAGGTTCCTCATGTTGACCAAAAAATCTGAAAACTTGTCCAATAATGGTGGCTTCTATTCCAATTTTGTCCCAACCCAACTGCGGTTCTGAAGACCCAAATGGATCTACTGGACAGAAGTGATTGTCTTGGCACCATAGACTTAGTGTAATACAGTCCGCAAAGTCCATCAGTCCTTCCCATCCAACGTTTCACCCGTATCATCCAATGTTGCTCTACACCAGTGGTCTCAAACTACAGCCCTACGGTTTGACAGCCAAAAGCCTGTCTGCCTTCTCCAGAGGATCTACACTGTCCCTTGAAAGGGTACTCCTGTGGAAAACTTTATTTTTTTATTTTTTTTAATCAACTGGTGCCAGAAAGTTAAACTATGAAGGACTCCAGGCATTTGTGGATCCTCCTATTGTATCTTTTGAAGTGTGTAGAACAGTGGCCTCAAACTGTGGCCCTCCAGATGTTGCAAAACGTCAACTCCCAGCAAGCTGGGAGTTGACGTTTTGCAACATCTGGAGGCCCACAGCACAAAGGGATGAGATGAGAGGGAAGCCTTGATTTACCTTTAGGGTCTATTCACACGTACAGTATTCTGCGCAGATTTGATGCTGTGCTCGTCATTCAGTTTACATTGAAATCTGCAGCAGAAAATCCGCATCAAATCTGCACAGAATACTGTACGTGTGAATAGACCATTAAGGGTACGTTCACACGTACACAGATTTGACGCACAGGATTTGATGCTGCAGATTTCAATGTAAACTAAATGACTGAGCGCAGCTTCTAATCGATAGTCACAAATCCTGTGCATCAAATCTGCGCAGGATCCTGTATGTGTGAACCATAGCCTAAAGGGGAACTCCACTGGAAAACATTTTTTGTTAAATCAACTGGTGCCAGAAAGTTAAACAGATTTGTAAATTACTTCTATTTAAAAATCGTAATCCTTCCAGTACTTATCAGCTGTATGCTCCAGAGGAAGTTCTTTTCTTTTTGAATTTCTTTCCAGTCTGACCACAGTGCTCTCTGCTGACACCTCTGCCCGTGTCAGGAACTGTCCAGAGCAGGAACAATTTCCCATAGTAAACCTCTGGACAGTAGCTCACATGGACAGAGGTGTCAGCAGAGAGCACTGTGGTCAGACTGGAAAGAAATTCAAAAAGAAAAGAACTTCCTATGGAGCATACAGCAGCTGATAAGTACTGGAAGGATTACGATTTTTAAATAGAAGTAATTTATCGGCCGGCATCTGAGCTCCCCCCCCGGTTCCATCCGTCCCTACTTGGACCGGTCCTAGGTCCGTGGATTATCGTATCTGTTTGTTCTGCCCGTAATGGACTGGTGAGCGCTCCGCTTCTTTTTTCATTTTTGTGGAGTTATATGAATTGCTGTCTATATATCTCAGCGTGTAGCGTCAGTTCTTCTATGCCGACTTGTACACCTGGGTCCGATATCTGGAGCTATTTTTGCACAGTGGACATATACAATGGTGGTGCCGGCTAGCACTAGAGATGAGCGAACTTACAGTAAATTCGATTCGTCACGAACTTCTCGGCTCGGCAGTTGATGACTTATCCTGCGTAAATTAGTTCAGCCTTCAGGTGCTCCGGTGGGCTGGAAAAGGTGGATACAGTCCTAGAAAAGAGTCTCCTAGGACTGTATCCACCTTTTCCAGCCCACGGGAGCACCGGAAAGCTGAACTAATTTACGCAGGAAAAGTCATCAACTGCCTAGCCGAGAAGTTCGTGACGAATCGAATTTACTGTAAATTCGCTCATCTCTAGCTAGTACCTTTTTACTTTGAGATCATAGATTTAAAGAAAAATGTTTTCCACTGTAGTACCCCTTTAAAGGTAAATCAAGGCTTCCCTCTCATCTCATTCCTTTGTCCAGTGGTCCTCCGTTGGCTGTCCGGGCATGCTGAGAATTGAACTTTTGCAACATCTGGAGGGCCACAGTTTGAGGCCACTGCTCCACACACTTCACGAGATACAATAGGAGGATCCACAAATGACTGGAGTCCTTCATAGTCACATGATCCAACTACGATA
The DNA here is from genome assembly GCF_029499605.1 of Hyla sarda. NCBI lineage: Eukaryota > Metazoa > Chordata > Amphibia > Anura > Hylidae > Hyla > Hyla sarda. Next base: position 7,593,840 of record NC_079200.1, on the reverse strand, counting down.
TCTAGTCTGATAGGAGAGGCTCATGGAAGACAGACGACACACGCACGAACAGAAGGGGAATCATGTCATCCAATGTAGACCTTTATGGACCTTTATGGACTCTTATGGAGCTTTATGGACCTTATGGATGATGAGTTTGACCCAGACCCCATGGCTCCTCAGAAAACCCCTGGTCAGTACCAGTTGGTGGAGCTGATCATATATCTCATGTCGTCTACTTTTCTGTTTCCAATTTGGACTTGGGGGGCGCTCTCCTGCGCCTCAGCCGGATCCTGTCCTTCATACTTCTGCGGAGCGTCACCTTGGCTCTTGTCTTCTGTCGATCTCGGTCCTGTTTTCCCAATCTGATTCACGTCTTTCTCTTCCTCCATTATCTGTGAGCGCAGAAGAACATATAGAAAGACGTCATTAGATGACCAATTAGATGACCACTAAAGTAGGCGGGACCTGCTGCGGCGGTGTATGGCGTGCCCCAAACTCTCCACTGACAGATTATGTCGGACATATTGGATCTTCAATGCACAACCCTCTTGTTCATGGGGGATAAGCTGACAGTAGAGCAGTCAGGCTGTGGCTTACCACCCCTGTCCCCTCCCCCATAGACAACAGAGGAACGTTTGGCCGAGCTTAATTGATTATGTGTATGGGGATGTCAGGAGAGATAACTGTTTGCTACCGATTACCGGTTATCGGTAATGTCATGTGACAGCGGAGGCGGCTCTGGACTTTGTGAAGCCTTAGGCGAAACTCAAACATGAGGCCCTCACTGACACTTATCATTAAAAGGACATCTGTAGTGCTCCAGTATGTAGTGAGAAAATCACCCTATTAGGTAGAAGCCCCCAATAAGTAGGTAGATAGGAAATGTCCCCTAATAGGTAGAAGCCCCCCGTAAGTAGTTAGATACAGTGGTCCCCCCAACATACGATGGTAATCCGTTCCAAATCGTTTGTTGAAACCATCGTATGTTGAGGGATACGTGCAATGTAAAGTATAGGACAGTGGTCTACAACCTGCGGACCTCCAGATGTTGCAAAACTACAACACCCAGCATGCCCGGACAGCCAACGGTGGTTGAAGACCACTGGTATTGGAGGTTATACTCACCTGTCCCCACCGCTCCGGACCATCACCGCTCGTCATCGCTGCCCTGGATGGCAAGGCCTCTGCTTCCCCGGCATCCTCGCTCTCCGTCGCCGCCATCACGTTGTTACGCACGCTGCTCCTATTGGATGAAGGGACGGCGTGCGCAGCGACATGATGACGACGATGGAGAGCGACGACGATGCAGGGGATCCCGAAGAGGACGCGCCGGAGCCCCGAGGACAGGTAAGTGATCGTCAGCGGACCACACGGGGCTATCCGGGGGCAGCTGAAGCAGTCTGCGCTGGAGGATAGCCGTTTATGCGATGGCCCCGACATATATAAAAGCATCGTATGTTGATGCCGCCTCTGAGAGGCCATCGTATGTTGAAATGATCGAATGTTGGGGCCATCGTAGGTCGGGGGGGGGTCACTCTAATCCTCCTAATAGGTAGAAGCCCCCCGTAAGTAGTTAGATAATCCCCCTAATAGGTAGAAGCCCCCCGTAAGTAGGTAGGGAGTCTCCCCTATTAGGTTGAAGCCCCCCATAAGTAGGTAAGGAAAACTACCTCAGGTAGAAGCCCCCAGTATAAGCACTAGTCCAGATGTCCGGTACCAGCGCGGATACCGAAACCAGTAATGAAGAATATCGGCGCCATACGGCGTCACACCAAGTGCCTATGGCACTGTAGGAACTCCGCAGACTCTGGTGCATGCGTGGCAGTGACTATGGGGGAGATTTATCAAAACCTGTGCAAAGGAAGAGCGGAGCAGTTGCCCATAGCAACCAGATTGTTCCTTTCATTTTCAAGCAGTCCTGTGAAAACTGAAAGCAGCGATCTGATTGGTTGCTATGGGCAACTGCACCGCTCTTCCTCTACACAGGTACTGATCAATCTCCCCCAACGTGAACAGAACCCTCGGCCACCAATGTGGGGTATAGTACACATTCGGCTCTGCGCAGCCATAATAATGCCCCCGTATACCCGTGTTACCTGCAGCACAACAGTATACGGGACTGCCATACACTTCCTGGTCATGTGACCTCACAGTACAACCCACATTACATGGAGGACGTGTATACATGGCTGACGTTCTACTCTTAAAGGGAAACTACACCTAAAAAAAGGTCTCTACTTACTATCGCAGTGTTTCCCAACCAGGGTGCCTCCAGCTGTTGCAAAACTACCACTCCCAGCATACCTGGACAGCCAGGGTGCCTCCAGCTGTTGGAAAACTACAACTTCCAGCATGCCCAGACAGCCAGGGTGTCTCCAGCTGTTGCAAAACTACAACTTCCAGCATGCCCAGACAGCCAGGGTGTCTCCAGCTGTTGCAAAACTACAACTCCCAGCATGCCCAGACAGCCAGGGTGCCTCCAGCTGTTGGAAAACTACAACTCCCAGCATGCCCAGACAGCCAGGGTGCCTCCAGCTGTTGGAAAACTACAACTCCCAGCATGCCCAGACAGCCAGGGTGCCTCCAGCTGTTGCAAAACTACAACTCCCAGCATGCCCGGACAGCCGTTGGCTGTCCGGGCATGCTGGGAGTTGTAGTTTTGCAACAGCTGGAGGCACCCTGGTTGGGAAACACAGATTTAATGTAATACCGTTGTACCGTATTCTTCACGTAATAAACGCGGATCTGTAATGCGCTTATCTTGCAAACAGGCTGCAGGCTGTCCGGGCATGCTGGGAGTTTTGCAACAGCTGGAGGCACTCTGTTCTGGAAACACTGCATTAGCTGTCCTGTTGTTGTCACATGACCACACCCTAGGACCACCCACCTAGCAAGATAATGCAAGAACTCCTAGTTAACCCCTTAAGGATGCAGAGATTTACCGTATTTTTATTTTTGCACTTTTGTTTTTTTCTCCTCGCCTTGTAATAGCCATAACGCTATCCCCCCCCCCCCCCCCCCCACAGGCCCCTGTAAGGCTTATTTTTGTTTTTTACGCCACCGATACACCGATACAATCACTCAGTGTACCACAATATCAACAGTAAAATAAAAATAAAAAAAAAATAAAAATTTGTGGGGCAAAATTGAAAAAAAAAAAGGTAATTTTGTAATTTTGGGGGCTTCCGTTTCTATGCAGCGCACTTTTCGGTAAAAATGACACCTTATCTTTATTCTGTAGGTCCATACGATTACAGGAATACCCAATTTAAATAGGTTTTGTTTTTATTTTGCTACTTTTTTAAAATGTTAACGTTTTGTATGAAATTGAGTATGTTTAAAATCGTCCTCTTCTGACCCCTATATCTTTTATTTTTCTGTATACGGGGATGTATGAGGGCTCATTTTTTGCGCAGTGATCTGTAGTTTTAATCAGGACCATTTTTGTTTTGATGGGATTTTTTGAGCGCTTTTATAAAAAAAATGTATGGTATGTGAAGTAACAAAAATACAGAGTTCTGGACTTTTTTTTATTTTTTATGTCTACGTCATTCCTGTACTGTTTCTATTAACGTTATATTTTAAGAGTTCAGACATTTCCGCACGCAGCAATACCACATATGTTTATGTTGAATTACATTATTTTATTTAAAAGATGGGAAAAGGGGTGGGGGGGGGGGTGATGTAAACTATTATTAGGGGAGGGGCTTATTCACATTTTAACCTTTTTTCACTATTTTTGTAATCCCCATAATTAACTATTACAATGAATCTTTCAATTGCAAACAGTGAATAATGCTCTGCTATAGAACAGCATTGATCAGCGTTATTGGTGCTCCATTACTACAGCCTGCCATAGAACAGCATTGATCAGTGTTATTGGTGCTCCATTACTACAACCTGCCATAGAACAGCATTGATCAGTGTTATCAGCGCTCCATTACTACAGCCTGCCATAGAACAGCATTGATCAGTGTTGTCTGCGCTCCATTACTACAGCCTTCCATAGAACAGCATTGATCAGTGTTATCGGCGCTCCATTACTACAGCCTGCCATAGAACAGCATTGATCAGCGTTATTGGTGCTCCATTACTACAGCCTGTCATAGAACAGCATTGATCAGCGTTATTGGTGCTCCATTACTACAGCCTGCCATAGAACAGCATTGATCAGTGTTATTGGTGCTCCATTACTACAGCCTGCCATAGAACAGCATTGATCAGTGTTATCAGCGCTCCATTACTACAGCCTGCCATAGAACAGCATTGATCAGCGTTATTGGTGCTCCATTACTACAGCCTGCCATAGAACAGCATTGATCAGTGTTATTGGTGCTCCATTACTACAGCCTGCCATAGAACAGCATTGATCAGTGTTATCAGCGCTCCATTACTACAGCCTGCCATAGAACAGCATTGATCAGTGTTGTCTGCGCTCCATTACTACAGCCTTCCATAGAACAGCATTGATCAGTGTTATCGGCGCTCCATTACTACAGCCTGCCATAGAACAGCATTGATCAGTGTTATCAGCGCTCCATTACTGCAGCCTGCCATAGCACAGCATTGATCAGCATTACATTACTACAGCCTACCATAAAACAGCATTGATCAGTGTTGTCTGCGCTCCATTACTATAGCCTGCCATAGAACAGCACTGATCAGTGTTGTCTGTGCTCCATTACTACAGCCTTACATAGAAGAGCATTGATCAGTGTTATCAGCGCTCCATTACTACAGCCTTCTATAGAACAGCATTGATCAGTGTTATCAGCGCTCCATTACTACAGACTGCCATAGAAGAGTATAGATCAGTGTTGTCTGCGCTCCATTACTACAGCCTGCTATCGAACAGCATTGATCAGTGTTATCAGCGCTCCATTACTACAGGCTGCTATAGAACAGCATTGATCAGTGTTATCAGCGCTCCATTACTGCAGCCTGCCATAGCACAGCATTGATCAACATTCCATTACTACAGTCTACCATAGAACAGCATTGATCAGTGTTGTCTGCACTTCATTACTATAGCCTTCCATAGAAGAGCATTGATCAGTGTTATCAGCACTCCATTACTACAGCCTGCCATAGCACCGCATTGATCAGCGTTATCGGCGTTCCATTACTACAGCCTGCCATAGAACAGCATTGATCAGTGTTATCAGCGCTCCATTGCTCCAGCCTGCCATAGCACAGCATTGATCAGCGTTATCGGCGTTCCATTACTACAGCCTGCCATAGAGCAGCATTGATCAGTGTTATCAGCACTCCATTACTACAGCCTGCCATAGAACATCATTGATCAGTGTTGTCAGCGCTCTATTACTACAGCCTGCCATAGAACAGCATTGATCAGTGTTATCGGCGCTCCATTACTACAGCCTGCCATAGAACAGCATTGATCAGTGTTATCAGTGCTCCATTACTACAGCCTGCCATAGAACAGCATTGATCAGTGTTATCAGCGCTCCATTACTACAGCCTGCCATAGAACAGCATTGATCAGTGTTATCAGTGCTCCATTACTACAGCCTGCCATAGAACAGCATTGATCAGTGTTATCAGTGCTCCATTACTACAGGCTGCCATAGAACAGCATTGATCAGTGTTATCAGCGCTCCATTACTACAACCTGCCATAGAACAGCATTGATCAGTGTTATCAGCGCTCCATTACTACAACCTGCCATAGAACAGCATTGATCAGTGTTATCGGTGCTCCATTACTACAGCCTGCTATAGAACAGCATTGATCAGTGTTATCGGCGCTCCATTACTACAGCCTGCCATAGAACAGCATTGATCAGTGTTATCAGTGCTCCATTACTACAGCCTGCCATAGAACAGCATTGATCAGTGTTATCAGCGCTCCATTACTACAGCCTGCCATAGAACAGCATTGATCAGTGTTATCAGAGCTCCATTACTACAACCTGCCATAGAACAGCATTGATCAGTGTTATCAGTGCTCCATTACTACAGGCTGCCATAGAACAGCATTGATCAGTGTTATCAGCGCTCCATTACTACAACCTGCCATAGAACAGCATTGATCAGTGTTATCAGCGCTCCATTACTACAGCCTGCCATAGAACAGCATTGATCAGTGTTATCAGCGCTCCATTACTACAGCCTGCCATAGAACAGCATTGATCAGTGTTATCGGCACTCCATTACTACAGCCTGCCATAGAACAGCATTGATCAGTGTTATCGGCACTCCATTACTACAACCTGTTGAGGCTTCCTGCAGGACTGGAGCACTGATCGGATGGGACAGAGGCAGGTAGTGACCCTCTGCTCATCCTCTCAGCTGATCGGGATCCAGCGATTTCACTGGGATTAGATTTCTTTGCATTCTATACACCGCAATCAACTTTGATTGCAGCATCTAAAGAGTTAATGCCGAACAGTGCTCTGATTGGTGATGTCCAGCATTAGCCATGGGTCCTGGATGCTGTTTGAACCTGGGATCATCCAGCTACTTCTAAGTGTGCTTTAAGGGGTTAATTGTTGGCCTAATAAGATCCCTCCCCCACAGATTACATGCAATGTCCTTGTTCCACCAGCAGGAGACTATTCCTTACCTGCTCTCATCCACCTTTACTTTTATTTTTCTTTCTTTTATTGTTTCTTTTGGATGTTTCTGGACTTAGATCTCCTCTATGCGGCCTTGTGGGGTCTTGGCTGCCACGTCTTTTAGTGCCAGTGGGGTTGTCCCTGGCCTTGACCTGGTATTAGGGTGCATTTACATGAGCGGATCCCGAGTGTATTTTACACTGCGCATCCGCCGCTGAAGGACCGCTGTATGCTGCCTTTACATGTGCCTGCTCGGAGCGGCAATACGCTGTGCAGTGTACTCATGAGCTAGGCCGAGAGCTGCCGTGTACGCTGAAATGTCAGACCATACTGAAACAGGTTTCAATATAGTCTAAACCAATGGTCTTCAACCTGCGGACCTCCAGATGTTGCAAAACTACAACTCCCAGCATACCCGGACATCCAACGGCTGTCCGTGCATGCTGGGAGTTGCATTTTTGCAACATCTGGAGGTCCGCAGGTTGGAGACCACTGGTCTAAACCGTAGATCCCCAAGTCTGTGCGCAGAATTTATCAAGAGCCATGCAACTTTTGATAAATTAAGCGCACAATAGACCGGCCTAACTCTCTGAAAGGTTGGTCGATATTGATGCGGGAAATAGACAACTTTGATAAATCGCCCCCCTATGTGTATCTGGTGCAATATGTCTGGTTCACGGAGTGTAAGGAGTTAAGTAGCGATGCATAGCAACACCACTTACCTACGCTGGCAGTACAGTATACAGTGGTGTGGAACGCAGCACTGTATGTAGTACAAGAGTTTGGACACTACTGACAGGAGTCCCTGCTCTGAGCTGTGTCGGCAGCTGCAAGTGTCGGAAGGGGCTAAAGGGGTACTCCGGTGCAGAACATCTTATCCCCTATCCACAGGGTGCTGGGCAGGAGATCAAGGGGGGGTCCCCCGCAATATCCTGCCCACCACCCCGGCTCTCTTCATCACAGCTTGAAGCTGGGGCCAACACAGCCCCTCCATATATCTCTATGGTAGAGCCGGAGATACAGTGTTTGTGTATTCTAGTGGTCGGATCCCCCCATGTTCAGACACTTATCCTCTATCCCCAAGATGTTCTGCCTGGCGTACCCCTTTAAAGAGGACCTGTGGAGATAGTGGCTTGTATAGACAGGCGAGAGGGGGCTGATCATATACCTGTTTATAGTATGGTGATCCCATTCCGGAGATTACGGGGGGGGGGGCACCCAGGGGGGGGGGGGCACCCAGGGGGGGGGGGGGTCCCAGAGGTCAGACCTCCCCCAAATCAGCTGCTTATCTTGTAGATAGGGGATAAGTTCATCCTTTAATGGGATATCCCCTTCCCCTCTCCTTCTAAGGCACCCATCAATGCCGAAAAGGCCCCCAATCAGGTGGTCTGGGCATTCATAGGTGCCACATTAGAATGACGTTGCCATTGGCCTCTATTATAATTCGGAGTGGCATGAGACAGGGCTGCCCTCTCTGCCCGTTGCTGTACAATGAAATTTAATATATTATAGATTAACCTATTTGAATTACTTTTCTATTGCACTTCTTAATAAAATGTAACTAAATAAAATTTACTAAAATTTTGAGTTAGGCTGTTGAGCAGGGTTTCCCAACCAGGGTGCCTCCAGAGTTTGCAAAACTACAACTCCCAGTATGCCTGGACAGCCAAAGGCTGTCCAGGCATGCTGAGAGTTGTAGTTTTGCAACAGCTGGAGGCACTCTGGTTGGGAAATGATGCTGTAGAGTCAAGATACCTTCCGTGCATAGTGCTAAATATTTCTTCTCCATTTTGCAGCTGCTGGGCAGATCTGAGCAGACTGTAGAGTTCAGTGCCGAGAGCTGAGAGGGTGTGCGTGTGCGGCCAATCACAGCTCATCACACTGAAACTCTTATTATGAAAATATAAAACCTTACAAAAATAAAAACATTATTATAAACATAAATACAAACTTTCTGTTTCTGAAGAACAAACTCAAAAATAGCACAAAAACCATCTCTGAACCTAAATCCTACCTAGCCAGCCAGCCCAGCTGTTCCTAAACAAAATCATCATACCTCAAATAATATAACCAAAATAAGGGTACTTGGCCCAAAAGGCCTAATACCTAGGGCACATCAAAAGAAAAACCTCTACTTGGAGAGAAGCCCTACTGGTGCCAAGGCTGCCATACTCCAAAGACCTGATCTTCCCGAGGTCACCGGTGATGTTCCTACAGACCTCCACCTAGGAGAGGATTTTCAGTTGGGTCGACAGTAAACACTGTGTGTTCCACGTGTAGTACCTAACTACTAAACTAACTAAGAATAAAGTGCCCCGGACTCGGCCACCCAGGGTCCTGAATGCCCCATAAGCCCACTCCGGATAGGTAAGGCCGGCAAGTTGACTCGGAGCCCATTATGACCCTAAGGACGGGAACATTTTTTGCAAATCTGACCACTGTCACTTTAAGCATTAATAACTCTGGAATGCTTTTACTTATAAATTTGATTCCGAGATTGTTTTTTCATGACATATTCTACTTTATGGTAGTGGCAAATTATCGTCAATACTTGCATCATTTCTTGGTGAAAAATTCAAAAATGTGATGAAAAATTTGAAAATTTAGCATTTTTCTAACTTTGAAGCTCTCTGCTTGTAAGGAAAATAGATATTCCAAATTAATTATCTATTGATTCACATATACAATATGTGTACTTTATTTTGCTTCATAAAGTTGAGATGTTTTTACTTTTGGAAGACATCAGAGGCCTCAAAGTTCAGCAGCAATTTTCCAGTTTTTCACAAAATTTTCTAAATCTGAATTTTTCAGGGACCAGTTCAGTTTTGAAGTGGATTTGAAGGGCCTTCCTATTAGAAATACCCCACAAATGACCCAATTATAAAAACTGCACCCCTCAAAGTATCCAAAATGACATTCAGTAAGTGTGTTAACCCTTTAGGTGTTTCACAGGAATAGCAGCAAAGTGAAGGAGAAAATTCAAAATCTTCATTTTTTACACTGACATGTTCTTGTAGACCCAGTTTTTGAATTTTTACAAGGGGTAATAGGAGAAAAAGCCCCCCTCAAAATTTTTAACCCAATTTCTCTCGAGTAAGGAAATACCTCATATGTGTATGTCAAGTGTTTGGCGGGCGCAGTAGAGGGCTCAGAAGGGAAGGAGCGACAATGGGATTTTGGAGAGTGAATTTTGCTGAAATGGTTTTTGGGGGGTATGTCACATTTAGAAAGCCCCTATGGTGCCAGAACAGCAGAAAACCCCACATGGCATACCATCTTGGAAACTACACACCTCAAGGCACGTAACAAGGGGTCCAGTTAGCCTTAACACCCCACAGGTGCTTTACGACTTTTCGTTAAAATCAGATGTGTAAATGAAAAAAAAAATGTTTTCACTAAAGTGCAGATTTTTCCACAAATTTACCATTTTTACAAAGGGTAATGGGAGAAAATGCCCCCCAAAATTTGTAACCCCATCTCTTCTGAGTATGGAAATACCCCATGTTAGGACGTAAAATGCTCTGCGGGCAAACTACAATGCTCAGAAGAGAAGGAGCGCCATTGAGCTTTTGGAAAGAGAATTCGTTTGGAATGGAAGTCAGGGGCCATGTGCGTTTACAAAGCCCCCATAGTCCCACATGTGACCCCATTTTGCAGTGAGTATTTACACCCCACTGGCATTTGACAGATCTTTGGAACAGTGGGCTGTGCAAATGAAAAAAATTTTCATTTTCACGGACCACTGTTCCAAAAATCTGTCAGACACCTGTGGGGTATAAATGCTCACTGTACCCCTTATTACATTACATGAGGGGTGTAGTTTCCAAAATGGGGTCACATGTTGGGGGGTCCATTGTTCTGGCACTATGGGGGCTTTGTAAACACACGTGGCCTTCAATTCCGGACAAATTTTCTCTTCAAAATCCCAATGAGCATTGTAGTGCACCTGCAGAGCACTTTACATCCACATATGGGGTATGTTCTTACTCAGAGGAAATGGGGTTACAAATTTGGGGGGGCTTTTTTCCTATTTTCCCTTGTGAAAATGAAAAATTTAGGGTAACACCAGCATTTTTGTGAAAAAAAATTATTTTTTCATATTCCCATCCAAATTTAATGAAAATTCGTCAAACACCTGTGGGGTGTTCAGGCTCACTATACCCCTTGTCATGTTCCGTGAGGGGTGTAGTTTCCAAAATGGGGTCACATGTGGGTATTTATGTTTTTGTGTTTTTGTAAGAACCGCTGTCAAATTAGCCACCCCGTGCAAATCACCAATTTAGGCCTCAAATGTAGAAGGTGCGCTCTCACTCCTGAGCCTTGTTGTGCGCCTGCAGAGCATTTTACGCCCACATATGGGGTATTTCCGTACTCAGGAGAAATTGTGTTACAAATTTTGGGGGTCTTTTTTTCCTTTTACTGCTTGTGAAAATAAAAAGTATGGGGCAACACCAGCATGTTAGTTAGTGTAGTCCCCAATTTTTCCTTTTCATAAGGGGTAAAAGGAGAAAAAGCCCCCCAAAATTTGTAGTGCAATTTCTCCCGAGTACGGAGATACCCCATATGTGACCCTAAACTGTTTCCTTGAAATACGACAGGGCTCCGAAGTGAGAGAGCACCATGCGCATTTGAGGACTTCATAGGGATTGCATAGGGGTGGACATAGGGGTATTCTACGCCAGTGATTCCCAAACAGGGTGCCTCCAGCTGTTGCTAAACTCCCAGCATGCCTGGACAGTCAGTGGCTGTCCGGAAATGCTTGGAGTTGTTGTTTTGCAACAGCTGGAGGCTCCGTTTTGGAAACACTGCCATACAATACGTTTTAAATTTTTATTGGGGGGGGGGGGGGGGGACAGTGTAATGGGGTGTATATGTAGTGTTTTACCCTTTATTATGTGTTAGTGTAGTGTAGTGTAGTGTTTTTAGGGTACATTCGCACTGGCGTGTTACGGTGAGTTTCACGCTAGAATTTTGCTCTGCGGCAAAAAATTTGCCGCAGCCCAAACTGGACCAGCCTGGCAGGGGGAGAGATTTCTTTCAGGGGATGGAGCTGCACCCCTATATAGAGGGATGCAGCCTATGCCTGGCGCCAGGGGCAGACACGCACAGCAGAGGGCCCCTGTGCAAAGAATGTGCCTGGGCCCCCACTCCCCCCCCCCAAAAAAGTACTATGCCATAAAATTGCACTGAAACTCACATTAATATGCATTAGGTGGGCACCAGTTCCCCCACATTAGGTAGCATAGTTTCCCCACATTAGGTAGCATAGTTTCCCCACATTAGGTAGTGTAGCATAAATCCCCCACATTAGGTAGTGTATATAAATCCCCCACATTAGGTAGTGTATATAAATCCCTCACATTAGGTAGTGTATATAAATCCCCCACATTAGGTAGTGTAGCATAGATTCCCCACTTTAGGTAGTGTATATAAATCCCCCACATTAGGTAGTGTAGCATAGATTCCCCACATTAGGTAGTGTATATAAATCCCCCACATTAGTGTATATAAATCCCCCACATTAGGTAGTGTATATAAATCCCCCACATTAGTGTATATAAATCCCCCACATTAGTGTATATAAATCCCCCACATTAGGTAGTGTATATAAATCCCCCACATTAGGTAGTGTATATAAATTCCCCACATTAGGTAGTATAGCATAGATCCCCCACATTAGGTGCAGCGTAGCATAAATTCCCCACATTAGGTAGCGTAGCATAAATTCCCCACATTAGGTAGCGTAGCATAAATCCCCCACATTAGGTAGTTGTTATGGATATTGAAATTATGTGTTTTTACATCCATTATATCCCATGTAGTATAAATTTCCCGGCCCCCACGGTGGGCGGGGCTAAACAACCTGTTTTTCCAGGTTATGTGAGGAGAGCAGGCGGACACTAGGCCAAAGGGGCGGGGCATTAGGGGATTTCACTGGAGATCAGATGGCCCTCTGTCTCTTTGCTTTTGGATCTTCGTTGAAGAGGGGAGCTCTCCTGCTCCTTAGCCTGGGATGGATAAGTACATTGAGGGACATTTATCAATCTTTGCTTATGAATTCTTTTTTTTTTGTAATTTTTGCCTTCCTTTTTTTTTGCTTGTGTGTGACTTATTTATCATCTGCTTTCAGCCCGTTGATAATTTTCTTTCACATAAGCAATTTTTCCTTTTTTATACTTTGGTTGTAGCTTTTTCTGCTCCATGTTTGAGCTGGAGTAAATTTAGTCCATTTTTAACCCTGTTGCGACTTTTTTTTGCGCAGTTGCGACTGTCGCAGTTAATAAATACCTGACTACCCGTAGTCCATTTAAAAATTATTACTAAGTAGTTAATTTTTGGAAAACTTGCTTTTCTCGCTTTCCAGTCAAAATGTTGCATGAAAAATCGCGTAGTCGCTGTTGCAAAAATTTTGCGACAATTATAGTAAAGAAAACCTGACTAAACCCGTTGATAAATGTCCATAATTGATTGTATAATTTCTACACTAAATATTCGTGTATCACTTGGGTAGATTCAGGCTAAACATACAGTATTTCCTATTGTATTAACTCTTGTATGTTTGTCTTATTTGGTTTAGCTAATTAATGTTTTATTAAATGTTATAAACTTTGCTGGTTACCGAGTGATAGTTAATTTGGTGGGATACACCGCCGGTACAAGACATTTCTACCAAAATACCTGGTACAATTATTTCACAGTTGTACAAAATTTACCGTATTTTTCGCCCTATAGGACGCACCGGCGTATAAGACGCACCCAATTCATAGGTGCAAAATCTAAAAAAAATAAAGATTTTGAACCCAATAGTGGTCTTCAACCTGCGGACCTCCAGATGTTGCAAAACTACAACTCCCAGCATGCCCGGACAGCCGTTGGCTGTCCGGGCATGCTGGGAGTTGTAGTTTTGCAACATCTGGAGGTCCGCAGATTGAAGACCACTGCATAGGAGGTAATACTCACGTGTCCCCGCCGTTCCGGACCCGTCACCGCTGCCCTGGATGTCGCTACATCGCTGTCGCCGTGTCCCCGTCGCTCCGGAACGTCTCTGCTGCCGGCCGGGTATCCTCGCTCTCCGTCGCCGCCATCACGTCAATACGCACGCCGACGCACGTACGTGATGACGAGGAAGGAGAGCGCCGGCCATACAGGGGATCCCTGAACGGAGAAGACACCGAGGAGGCAGGTAAGGTCCCCCCCCGGTGTCCTGTAAGCACTAACCCGGCTATTCAGTCGGGCTGTTCGGGACGCCGCGGTGAAATCGCTGAGCAGCCGGGTTAATGTCACTTTCACTTCAGACGCGGCGGTCAGCTTTGATCGCCGTGTCTGAAGGGTTAATACAGGGCAACTCCACGATCGTTGATGTTCTGTATTAGCCGCGGGTCCCGGCCGTTGATGGCCGCAGGGACCGCCGCGATAGGGGTGTATTCGCCGTATAAGACGCACCAACTTTTTCCCCCCCCAGTTTTGGGGAAGAAAAAGTGCGTCTTATACGGCGAAAAATACGGTAATCAGTGTTTCTGGGTGTTTTACAAACATATTTAGGACCTATAGTTTTAGCCTGAACTTCCTGCTTCCGTTTTCATATAGGGGGAGATTTATGAAAACCTGTGTAGAGGAAGAGTGGTTCAGTTGCCCATAGCAACCAATCAGATCGCTTCTTTCATTTCCCACAGGCCTCTTTAAAAATGAAAGAAGCGATCTGATTGGTTGCTATGGGCAACTGCACCACTCCTCCTCTACACGGGTTTTGATAAATCTCCCCCATAGTTGGTGGCCATTTTGAGGGACTCTAACAAAGAAAGCACATGGTCGGGGGAGGGGCATGTTCATTTTACTCTAATTCTAAAATCACAATTGGTGTAGTACGCAGGATTTTCCACAATAAGTGGGACTGCAGACAGGATTATCACCCTCGAACCGCAACACCCCCGCCTCTAGACATCTTATCCCCTATCCAAAGGACCCCCCCCCCCCCCCGTGACCTACATGCAGCACCCGGTATTGTGTGCCGCGTGCTGCTCCCGAGGTGTGATGTCACGCCATGCCCCCTGGTGATGTCACACCACGTTGTTTATCTGTCTGTACGGGTCGTTTTAGGTCTATGGGAGGGGGCGGGCACATAATGCGGGTGCTTCCCATATTTTAAATTTAGGAATCCCTCCAAAAATAATGAATATCCTTAAATCTAAATTCCCGTTCAGTTGGTCACCCTCCTCAATGCACTGGGATCCAACTTTCATTCCCTACATCTCAGCTCTTCAACGATAATTACACAAAAGAATAGCGTCCAATCTAACATCAGCAGGTGTTTCGTGGTTGGGCAGGTGTTTCGTGGTTGGGCAGGTGTTTCGTGGTTGGGCAGGTGTTTCGTGGTTGGGCAGGTGTTTCGTGGTTGGGCAGGTGTTTCGTGGTTGGGCAGGTGTTTCGTGGTTGGGCCGACTGGCGGCTGTAAAGATGATGATTGTTTCCGAATGCATAACAACGTGATGGCGGCGACGGAGAGCGAGGATACCCGGCCGGCAGCAGAGACGTTCCGGAGCGACGGGGACACGGCGACAGCGATGGAGCGACATCCAGGGCAGCGGTGACGGGTCCGGAGCGGAGGGGACACGTGAGTATTACCTCCTATACCAGTGGTCTTCAATCTGCGGACCTCCAGATGTTGCAAAACTACAACTCCCAGCATGCCCGGACAGCCAACGGCTGTCCGGGCATGCTGGGAGTTGTAGTTTTGCAACATCTGGAGGTCCGCAGGTTGAAGACCACTATTGGGTTCAAAATCTTTATTTTTTTAGATTTTGCACCTATAAATTGGGTGCGTCTTATACGCCGGTGCGTCCTATAGGGCGAAAAATACGGGTACTTGGTTGGATTCTCCAACCTTTCCTAAAAAAGTTATATCTTATTGCTATAAAATATTATCGGATTCTCATGTAACGTCTCCTGATATATATATAAATCTAAATGGGAGGAGGAGCTATGTTCGCGGTTTTCAGGCCACCAATGGTATCAAGCGCACGCGGTAGTATCTTCTTTATCTAAGTGTATAAACCATTTAGACAACTCTAAAAAGCTCCTATAATCGATGTTACTTGACCCCCCCCCCCAAAGACTGTCTCAATTCTCCAACGTCCCTAACTGGTGCTGGAGATGTGGAAGCCAAGGAACTTTCCTTCACATTTGGGGGTCATGCCCGGCTATACTGAAGTTGTGGAGGAGAGCAGGCAGATTTTTGTCCCAAATTTGTGGTTTTCCGGGTTATTTTAACTGATTATCTAGCTATTCTATGTTACGCGGATCCCATCCCCGCCGGCGATAACAGTGCAGCGCTCCCGGCTCGCGGCGTTCTTCTGTGTGCAGCGCTCCCGGTCAGACCCGCTGACCTGGAGCGCTGCACTGTTATCGCCGGCGGGGATGGGATCCGCGTAGCGGGACGCGCCCGCCCGCGGGTCGCATCCCAATCATCTCACCTGTCCCGTTCCCCTGCTGTCATGTCCCGGCGCGCGCAGCCCCGCTCTCTAGGGCGCGCGCGGGCCGGCTCTCTGAACTTTAAAGGGCCAGTGCACCACTAATTGGTGCCTGGTCCAATCAGTGGTAATCACTCCCAAACATATATAAACCCACTTCCCCTTCCTGTCCTCGCCGGATCTTGTTGCCTTGTGCCCTGTGAAAGCGTTTAGTGTGTTCCCAGGCCTGTGTATCCAGACCTTCTGCTGTTGCCCCTGACTACGACCCTTGCTGCCTGCCCTGACCTTCTGCTACGTCCGACCTCGCCGCCGTCTAGTCCTTGTGTACCACGCCTGTCTCAGCTGTCGGTTGGGGTTGAGTCGCTATCGGGTGGAACGACCTGGGGGTTACCTGCCGCTGCAAGTCCATCCCGCTTTGCGGCGGGCTCTGGTGAAAACCAGTAACCCCTTAGATTCCCTTCCCCTGGTACGGCCCCCGCCATCACCTCACTGACACAGAGGATCCACCACCAGTGTCCTCTCCCCATACCAGTCCGGATCCTGACATTCTAAACATAGATATCAACCTATACTCCCACCGCCATAGCACGGTAATCTTACATACGCTACTAGTGGTGCGTCTGAAGATTGCGCAAAATTGGAATTCGTCAGTTATACCCTACTTCAAAGAGATAATAAGAGGTGTCAATAGCAATTGCTGGTATGAATACAAAATTGTCTTTATAGACAGATTAACACTTCTTATATAGATGGGATGTCTGGTTAAAAAATAAAAACATAATACTGTTCAACTTTCGATAAATGATTGATCTCCGATACACATTAGTAAGCGTTTATCTCTTTCCCCCGTGGAGTCACAGGTATAGCGCATGTCTTGTGGTTTTTCTGTTCTTTATATATCTCTTGCGATTCCACCTGTAAAAGTGGTGGAAATCAACTATTACAGTCATGTATTGTTGTTATGTTTCCAACTGTTCGGAATATATGTTCACTTAAAGGGGTAGTCCAGTGGTGAAAAACTTATCCCCTATCCTAAGTTTCCCTATAAGTTTGAGATCGCGGGGGGTCCGACCGCTGGGGCCCCCTGCGATCTCTCTGTACGGGGGCCCGGCTCTCCGGACAGATAGCGGGTGTCGACCTCCGCACGAAGCGGCGGCCGACACGCCCCCTCAATACATCTCTATGGCAGAGCCGGAGATTGCTGAAGGCAGCGCTTCGGCTCTGCCATAGAGTTGTATTGAGGGGGCGTGTCGGCCGCCGCTTCGTGCTGAGGTCGACACGCCCCCTTCCCACGGGCTGTCGGGGCTCCGTACTGGAGATCGCAGGGGGCCCCAGCAGTCGGACCCCCCCGCGATCTCAAACTTATCCCCTATCCTTAGGATAGGGGATACGTTTTCCACCACTGGACTACTCCTTTAAGTCACAATTGTATGTGTTGAATTGGTTTGTTGATATTTTTATGAAAAATCTTTCAATAAAAATTAAACACGTGTCTCGGGAAATGCCCAGTTTAGAAGCAAATCCCCATAGCAAACCTCTTCTAAACTGGGCGGTTCCCGAGACATGCGTCATCAGAGAGCACTTAGACAGAAAAGAACAACCTTAACTTCAGAAGCTCATAAGTACTGAAAGGATTAAGATTTTTTAATAGAAGTAATTTACAAATCTGTTTAACTTTCTGGAGCCAGTTGATTTATATAAAAAAGTTTTTTCCTGGAATACCCCTTTAAGTAAAAAAAAAAAAAAAGGGTGCTGCACAGAGAACACAGGGGGTCCCAGCGGCAAGACCCCGGCAATCTGACATCTTATAAGATGTCTATAGGCGGAGTACCCCTTTAAGTGCTGGGGCAGCACAGTCAAAACAATAAACAGAATTGTACGAGGTCGGGGACACAGGTCAGGCTGCCCCAGCGTTCAGGACATTTTGATCCGAACGCTTTGAGTGGGCGGTGGGGCTGTGACGTTCCTGTCACGCCCCCTCTTGATGTCACGTCATGCCTCCTCAATGCAAGTCTATGGGAGGGGGCGTGGTGGACACCACGCCCCCTCCCATATACTTGCATTGAGATGGTGTGACATCACGGGGGGGCAAAGCCACGACATCACAACCCCACTGCCCACTCCAAACGTTCGGAACAAAATGTCCACGAACGCTGGGGCTGCAGAGTACCCCTTTAAGTTAGCAGAAGGACTGGTACCCAGTTGTAAAGCCGCTGCTTAGGGTGGCAAAGCAAGCAGGAAAGGAAAGGGGTTCTGAGTAAGAATTTTTTTAATCTTTTAAAACATTTTCCACAAATAGAACGTCAAAATGACTTCTACCACATATGATTTCTCACATGTCTGACACAAGTCGATTTATCTGTAAAACATTTCCCGCATTGTGAACATGAATACGGCTTCTCCCCAGTGTGACTTCTCTCGTGTGACGCAAGATACGATTTTCTTGTAAAACCTTTCCCACACTGTGAACACGAATATGGCTTCTCTCCTGTGTGAGTTCTCTCATGTTTAATGAAGTTTGATTGATTCGTAAAGCATTTCCCGCATTGTGAACATGAATACGGCTTCTCTCCTGTATGTATTCTCTCGTGTTTAACAAGGTGCGATTTACTTATAAAGCATTTACCACATACTGAACATGAATATGGCTTCTCTCCTGTGTGAATTCTTACATGTACAACAAGACTCGATTTATCATTAAAACATTTCCCACATTCTGAACATGAATACGGCTTCTCTCCTGTGTGACATCTCTCATGTGAAACGAGGTGCGATTTTTCTGTAAAACATTTCATACATTTTGAACAGGAATACGGCCTCTCTCTTTTGTCTTTTTTGTGACTTCTCTCGTGTATAATAAGATGTGATTTTCTTGTAAAACATTTCCCACATTCTGAACATGAATACGGCTTCTCTCCTGTGTGAATTCTCTCATGCTTCACAAGGTTTGACTGATTTGTAAAACACTTCCCACATTCTGAACAGGAGTATGGCTTCTCTCCTGTGTGAATCCGCTCATGTTTTACAAGCTGTTGTTTGCTTATGAAGCTTTTTCCACATTCTGAACACGAATATGGCTTTTCTCCTGTGTGAATCCGTTCATGTACAACAAGACTTGATTTATTGGTAAAACATTTCCCACACTGCACACATGGATACGGCTTCTCTCCAGTGTGACTTCTCTCATGAGTAATAAGACTTTGTTTATCTATAAAACATTTCCCACATTCCCGACATGGGTAGGGTTTCTCTCCTGTGTGAATTCTCTCATGTGTAACAAGACTTTGTTTACTTGTAAAACATTTCCCACATTCTGAACAGGAATATGGCTTCTCTCCTCTGTGAATTCTCTCATGTTTAACAAGATCGGATTTATATGTAAAGCATTTCCCACATTCTGAACATGAATACGGCCTTACTCCTGTGTGAATTTGTCTGTGTTTAAAAAGATGTGCTTTTTTTGGAAACTCTTTTCCACATTCCTCACATTGCATCCTTTCATCCTCTTTTTGCTCTGCCCTTGTGGTAACAATGTGTGGTTGGTCGGGAGAAGATTCCTCATGATCAGGGGGATTATTAGATGATAGATCTGTTTTGGATAAAAATTTATTTTGTTAATTAAACAAATTTCTAAACCACAAAGTAGAGAAATGTATTACATATACATTTTGCAGGAAATATATGCATTTTTTGATGCAGTTGTTAAATGGTACCAATCACTAGTAATAAAATGTAATACATTATATATTAGCCTATTTGAATTACCTTTCTAATATACCGTATTTTTCGCCCTATAGGACGCACCGGCGTATAAGACGCACCCAATTTTAAATGTGCAAAATCTAGGAAAAAAAAGATTCTGCACCCAACAGTGATCTTCAACCTGCGGACCTCCAGATGTTGCAAAACTACAACACCCAGCATGCCCGGACAGCCGTTGGCTGTCCGGGCATGCTGGGAGTTGTAGTTTTGCAACATCTGGAGGTCCGCAGGTTGAAGACCACTGGTATAGGAGGTAATACTCACCTGTCCCCGCCGCTCCGGACCCATCACCACTTCCCTGGATGTCGCTCCATCACTGTCGCCGCGTCTCCGTGGTGTCCCCGACGCTCCGGACGTCTTCTTCCCCGGGATCCACGCTCTCCGTCGCCGTCATCACGTCACTACACACGCCGCTCCTATTGGATGACGGGACGGCGTGATGACGTCGAAGGAGAGCGCCGGCCATGCAGGGGATCCCGGCACGGAGCAGACAACGAGGAGGCAGGTAAGGTCCCTCTCGGTGTCCTGTAAGCTGTTCGGGATGCCGCGATTTCACCGCGGCGGTCCCGAACAGCCCGACTGAGCGGCCGGGTTAGTGTTATTTTCGCTTCAGACGCGGCAGTCAGCTTTGATCGCCGCGTCTGAAGGGTTAATACAGGGCATCACCGCGATCGGTGATGTCCTGTATTAGCCGCGGGTCCCGGCCGTTGATGGCCACAGGGACCGCCGCAATAGGGGTGTATTCGCTGTATAAGACGCACCAACTTTTCCCCCCCAGTTTTGGGGAAGAAAAAGTGCGTCTTATACTGCGAAAAATACAGTACTTCTTAATAAAATTGTGTAACTTTGTGTGTTAAATTAACCCCTTAAAGTTCGGCCACCAAGGGCCCTCCTTCTGGTCCTGCTAGCAGATTATCTCCTTCGACAGCCTGGCCGAGACAAAAGCCAAAATATGCAGGGGGGACCTCAGCTCAGCACAGTGTATAGCGTATATACAGTGAATAGAGTGTATATAGAACGTATAGAGTGTATAGAGTGTATATAGAGTGTATAGAGTATATAAAGTGTATATAGAGTGTATAGAGTATATAGAGTGTATAGAGTATATAAAGTGTATATAGAGTGTATAGAGTGTATAGAGTATATAAAGTGTATATAGAATGTATAGAGTATATAGAGTGTATAGAGTGTATAAAGTGTATATAGAGTGTATAGAGTGTATAGAGTATATAAAGTGTATATAGAGTGTATAGAGTATATAGAGTGTATAGAGTATATAGAGTGTATAGAGTGTATAGAGTGTATAAAGTGTGTATAGAGTGTATAGAGTATATAAAGTGTATATAGAGTGTATAGAGTATATAGAGTGTATAGAGTATATAAAGTGTATATAGAGTGTAGAGTATATAAAGTGTATATAGAGTGTATAGAGTATATAGAGTGTATAGAGTGCATAGAGTATATAGAGTAGAGTATATAGACTGTATAGAGTATATAGAGTGTATAGAGTATATAGAGTGTATAGAGTATATAAAGTGTATATAGAGTGTATAGAGTATATAGAGTGTATAGAGTATATAAAGTGTATATAGAGTGTATAGAGTATATAGAGTATATAAAGTGTATATAGAGTGTATAGAGTATATAGAGTGTATAGGGTATATAAAGTGTATATAGAGTGTATAGAGTATATAGAGTGTATAGGGTATATAAAGTGTATATAGAGTGTATAGAGTATATAGATTGTATAGCATTGGTCTTCAAACTGTGGCCCTCCAGATGTTACAAAACTACAATTCCCAGCATGCCCGGACAGCCGTTGGCTGTCCGGGCATGCTGGGAGTTGTAGTTTTGCAACATCTGGAGGGCCACAGTTTGAAGACTGCTGCTGTATAGAGTATATAGAGTGTATAGTGTATATAGAGTGTATAGAATATATAAAGTGTATATAGAGTGTATAGAGTATATAGAGTATATAAAGTGTATATAGACTGTATAGAGTATATAGAGCGTATAGAGTATATAGAGTGTATAGGGTATATAAAGTGTATATAGAGTGTATAGAGTATATAGAGTGTATAGGGTATATAAAGTGTATATAGAGTGTATAGAGTATATAGAGTGTATAGGGTATATAAAGTGTATATAGAGTGTATAGGGTATATAAAGTGTATATAGAGTGTATAGAGTATATAGATTGTATAGCATTGGTCTTCAAACTGTGGCCCTCCAGATGTTACAAAACTACAATTCCCAGCATGCCCGGACAGCCGTTGGCTGTCCGGGCATGCTGGGAGTTGTAGTTTTGCAACATCTGGAGGGCCACAGTTTGAAGACTGCTGCTGTATAGAGTATATAGAGTGTATAGTGTATTTATCATTATATGTTTATTGTAGACACAGATCTACCCCTTTCCACTGCTTCTCTAATTTACACCCTTGCACAAAATTTACTAAAAAAAGTGCACGTCCCTTGATAAACTGTGTGCACCAGTAGAAACGCCCCCCTTACTCTACCGTGCGCTCCATCTCCACAAACCTTTACATGTCCTCCTAGTTGGTGTATATTTGTGCATTAAAATTGGGACTTGCGCAAAGTTTGTGCGTGTAAACATAAGAGACGCAGTTAATCAGCTCTACCGTACACGGTGACCTAGAATTCCATATGTTATGTTCTGTCAGAAATTACGGCAAAAAAAGGCACGAAAAAAAAAAAAAGCATTGCGCAAAAAAACATGCAAAATAGACAATGAAAACTGTGTATATACACAATGATAAATATCCCCCATAGAGTGTATAAACAGTATATATAGTGTACAGTGGTCCCTCAGCATACGATGGTAATCCGTCCCAAATGGACCATCGTTTGTTGAAACCATCGTATGTTGAGGGATCCGTGCAATGTAAAGTATAGGACAGTGGTCTACAACCTGCGGACCTCCAGATGTTGCAAAACTACAACACCCAGCATGCCCGGACAGCCAACGGCTGTCCGGGCATGCTGGGAATTGTAGTTTTGAAACATCTGGAGGTCCGCAGGTTGAAGACCACTGGTATTGGAGGTTATACTCACCTGTCCCCACCGCTCCGGACCAGTTACCGCTCGTCACCGCTGCCCTGGATGTCGCCGTCCATCGCTGTTGCCGCGTCCCCAGGGTGTCCCCGACGCTCCGGCAAGGCCTCTGCTTCCCCGGCATCCCCGCTTTCCGTCGCCGCCATCACGTCGCTACGCACGCCGCTCCTATTGGATGATGACGACGCAGGGACGTGATGACGACGATGGAGAGCGCCGACGATGCAGGGGATCCTGAAGAGGACGCACCGGAGCCCCGAGGACAGGTAAGTGATCGTCAGCGGACCACACGGGGCACCGTAAATGCCTATCCGGGGGCAGCTGAAGCAGTCTGCGCTGGAGGATAGCCGTTTATGCGATGGCCCCGACATACAAAAGCATCGTATGTTGATGCTGCCTCTGAGAGTCCATCGTATGTTGAAATGATCATATGTCGGGGCCATCGTAGGTCGGGGGGGGGGTCACTGTATAGTGTATACAGTATATAGTGTGTATGTATAGTGTGGCCAATCACAACTCATCACACACTTAACTGGGCTGTGTGTAGCAGAGTGAGGGAGGAAGTTCTCCCCTGTATGGCTTCAGATGATGTCACGCCTGCTGGGGAACGCCCCTTCCCTGTCTGTGAATCTGACTGAGACTGAGCAGAAAATACAGAACAATATCAAGGTAGAAAACTAAAAAAAATAATAAAAAATAAAGACAGGGAGGGGTTTATCATGATGGGGGCAGTGACCTGGGAAGGATTATAAAATGTATCAAATTAATGACTTTTGGATTTTTAGTTAAAGTTCAGTGGGGATCTTGGCACTGAGCAGTAGAGGGTTAAGTATAGAGGGTTAAGTACTCCCCTTCCTCTAAGCTATTTTTTGATAAACTAGGCTTCTGTACTTCCCCCTGTGGTCTCTTATTACATAAACCTAGAATTAATTCAGGAATCTTGCCTGACCTCTGCCAACATACAGTAACCCCCCGACCTACGATGGCCCCGACATATGATAAAATCGACATACGATGCTTTTATATGTCGGGACCATCGCATTAACTGCTATCCGACAGCGCAAAATGCTTAAGCTACTGTCGGATAGCAGTTTAAGCATCCCGAACAGGTTCACTTACCTATTCCCGCTGCTCCGGGTCCACTTCGCGATCCTCCGGTGTCTTGCGCATCTTCTCCAGGGTCCGGGCCTTGCTTTCCGGCGTCGTTATTACGTCACTACGCACGCCACGCCGCGCAGCAGAGTAATAACGTCACCAGAAAGCGAGGCCCGGACCCTGGAGAAGATGCGCAAGACACCGGAGGATCGCGGAGAAGACACCGGAGCAGCGGGACAGCATCAGGAGCCCCTGGAACAGCAGCGGGAGCGGTGAGGACCTGGTGCGGAGCGGCGGGGACAGGTGAGTACAGCTTCCTATACTTTACATTGCACGGATCCCTCAACATACGATGGATTCGACAAGCGATGGGTCGTTTGGAAGGAATTACCATCGTATGTTGAGGGACCACTGTATTTGGCCCTTCAGTCCCGATTGGTATCACTTTCACCTGTTCTAACACACAGCCATGGCACCGGAGCTGTACCCGCACCATCAGCACCAATTGCTAGCAGACAGTATTGCAGTTAAAAGTAAGTCTGATCCCGGGGGTGGGGGGGTGTTTGGGCGGAGGGGGGGTCCCCCGCGATTTCCGGGCTGGCAGCGGCGGCGTCCAGAACACAGACGCTTGGAGCTTCCATGTTGGTGACGTCACGCCATGCCCCTTCCATTCAGGTCTATGACGGCTGTAGTCACCAGTCACCCGGAGTGAGAATACGTTCCCTGAACAGATGACTGGGGTGCCGCGCCGGAAATCACTGGGTCCCCAGTGATCAGACATTTTATCCTCTATCCTTTGGATAGGGGAATAAGATTTTTTCCGTGGAGTACCCCTTTAACATTAAAACTAGGCTTTTCTATTCATCAGCTTGCCACCATGGTTTTAGATGGACTGGAACAAACCAAAGAGAAGAACTGATTCAGGCTTAAAGGGGTACTCCGCTGGAAAATTATTATTATTTTTTTTATTTTTATCAACTGGTGCCAGAAAGTTAAACAGATTTGTAGAAGAATTACTTCTATTTAAAAATCTTAATCCTTCTAGTACTTCCAGCTGCTGTATGCTCCACAGGAAGTTGTGTAGCTTTTCCCAGTCTGACCACAGTGCTCTCTGCTGACACCTCTGTCCGTATCAGGAACTGTCCAGAGCAGGAGAGCTTTGCTATGGGGGATTTACTACTGCTCGGGACAGTTCCTGACACGGACAGAGGTGTCAGCAGAGAGCACTGTGGTCAGACTGGAAAGAACTACACAACTTCCTGTGGAGCATACAGCAGCTGATAAGTACTGGAAGGATTAGGATTTTTAAATAGAAGTAATTTACAAATCTGTTTAAATTTCTGGCACCAGGTGATTAAAATTTTTTTTCTCCAGTACCCCTTTAAGATTCGAGTCTGTATAAGATTTAATCCTAAATAATCAGAGGGGTGGGAAGCTCCCCTACGTGATAAGATTGTGGATCTTTCTTCCATGGATAAAAAGGCGGATAATTTAGCTATAATGGATTATGCGGCTTCAGTTGGCATCGTTGGCAGACGATCTCCCTTATAGCTTTAAAGGGGTACTCCACCCCTAGACATCTTGTCCTCTATCCAAAGTATAGGGGATAAGATGTCTGATCGCGGGGGTCCCGCAGGGGTCGGGTGCAGCTACTGAGGCTCGTCACTGCCGCGCCCCCTCCCATAGACTTGCATTGAGGGGGCGTGGCCATGATGTCACAAGCTGGGCGTGACAGTGACGTCACGAGCCTCCGGAACTGCACCTAACGCTCTAAATCAGTGGTCTTCAACCTGCGGACCTCCAGATGTTGCAAAACTACAACTCCCAGCATGCCCGGACAGCCAACGGCTGTCCGGGCATGCTGGGAGTTGTAGTTTTGCAACATCTGGAGGTCCGCTGGTTGGAGACCACTGCTCTAAATGAACGCCGGGTGCAGCAGGGAGATCGCGGGGGTCCCCAGCGGCGGGACACCCACGATCAGACATCTTTTCCCCTATCCTTTAGATAAGGGATAAGAGGTCTAAGGGCGGAGTAACCCTTTAAGACAAATAACCTTCAGATTCAGAATCTTTTACCAATATGTTTCCAGACTTGGATCCGAATCATCACAAGCAGGAGAACAGTGAATATAGATATAAATATATACCGTATATACTCGAGTATAAGCCGAGTTTTTCAGCACGATTTTTAGTGCTGAAAAGCCCCCCTCGGCTTATACTCGAGTGAAATCTCCACCTGTCAATCCCTTCATCAGTGGTGTTTAACCTGCGGACCTCCAGATGTTGCAAAACTACAACTCCCAGCATGCCCGGACAGCCATCGGCTGTCATCATCCAGACCCCCCTTTAGTTTTCTACTCACCTCCCCTCGGTGGGAAGGAAGGGTGAGCTGGTCCGGGCCATCTATGCTGCAGGGACCGTCCGGTGGGGAGGGTTAGTCGTTGCGGGCTGGTCCATTTTCACCGGGGGGGCCCCTTTTCTGCGTGCTCCAGGCCTGCCCCGGACTAGTGACATGGCCTTGACGACGACACACAGGGACGCGCGTCATCTTCAAGGCCATGTCACTAGTCCGGGGCAGGCCTGGAGCACGGAGAAGAGGGTCCCCTCGGTGAAAATGGACCAGCCCACAACGACTAACCCTCCCCACCGGACGGTCCCTGCAGCATAGATGGCCCGGACCAGCTCACCCTTCCTTCCCACCGAGGGGAGGGGAGTAGAAAGCTAAAGGGGGGTCTGGATGATGACAAAGGCCGCAGTGGTCTTCAACCTGCGGACCTCCAGAGGTTTCAAAACTACAACTCCCAGCATTCCCAGACACGCTGGGAGTTGTAGTTTTGCAACATCTGGAGGTCCGCAGGTTGAAGACCACTGATGAAGGGATTAACAGGGGGTGATGATGAAGGGGGGGGGGGGGGGATGATGACGGGGGCCTGGATGATGTATTTCCCACCTAGGATTATAGTCGAGTCAATAACTTTTCCTGGGCTTTTGGGGTGAAATTAGGGGCCTATATACTCTTATACAGTTATACTCAGTATATACGGTATATGAGATCGGGCCCATTTACAATGTCATAACTCCCCACTCCTCCTCCCTGCACAATGACCTCTGCACAGGTCACGCAGCACAGGATTTTCCCAAAACCATGGGGGGGGGGGGGGGGGGGTTAAATAAAAATAATTCCACCACCCCATGACCCTATATTATCATAATACTAAATAAAGAAAGACTATATACAGACCAAAATCTCCTCTCCCACTACAGCGGCAGGTAGCCTCAGTAAACAGCACTGTAAATCTTATAAGGGATTACAGTGGAGCTACATCCAGTGACTCACAGAGGACGTCTTCTCAGATCGGAATCGGTCAATTTTCTTTATAGGTCTGTTTGGCCCACGCTGCCCGAACGATTTATTCCAGCCACTATTTCTCTATGGAGAACCTGCTGGACAAACATCAAGGCCCCCAAACTTTTTGAGCACTCCTCTTACTCCCCCCCCCCACCCTTAATAATAAAGCCCCCATTGTGTACCACACATTGGGTAGGTAATTTGGTTAGAGGTTGGTGGAGAGTGGAGACAGAGGTAGGTTGCATTAAAGGGATTATCCAGGAAAAAACTTTTTTTTTTTATATATCAACTGGCTCCAGAAAGTTAAACAAATTTGTAAATTACTTCTATTAAAAAATCTTAATCCTTTCAGTACTTAAGAGCTTCTGAAGTTAAGGTTGTTCTTTTCTGTCTAAGTGCTCTCTGATGACACGTGTCTCGGGAAACGCCCAGTTTAGAAGCAAATCCCCAGAGCGAACCTCTTCTAAACTGGATAGTTCCGGAGACACGTGTCATCAGAGAGCACTTAGACAGAAAAGAACAACCTTAACTTCAGAAGCTCTTAAGTACTGAAAGGATTAAGATTTTTTAATAGAAGTAATTTACAAATCTGTTTAACTTTCTGGAGCCAGTTGATATATATATAAAAAAAGGTTTTTCCTGGAATACCCCTTTAATAGGTACACAAGTACCCCCAGTATGTATTTTAGGCAGGTGCCACCCATTAGTCAGTTTCCCTAATATACAAGTACTCTAGCAGGTAGTTTCCCCACTTTATAGGCCCCTAGTAGATAGAACCCAATAGGTAGTTCCCCAGTACTTAGACCCCCAGTAGGCAGTTTTCCAGGTCCCTATTTAGTAGATCTCCCCCTGTAGAAAGGCCCCCGGTAGGAAGTTTTCCCAGAATATATACTATTATTAGGTAGGTTCCATATGTGAAGTTAGACCCCAATAGGAAGTTTCTCCAGTATATGGGCCCCTATTAGACAGAACCCTCATGTAGGAGGCCAGCAATAGGCAAAAATACAAAAAATAAATAAATTTAACACTCACCTTCTCCAAGCTCCTCCGCTGTCACTATTATCTTACAGTGACCCCCCCGACCTACGATGGCCCCGACATACGATCATTTCCAACATACGATGGCCTCTCAGAGACAGCATCAACATACGATGCTTTTGTATGTCGGGGCCATCGCATAAACGGCTATCCTCCAGCGCAGACTTCTTCAGCTGCCCCCGGATAGCCGTTTACGGTGCCCGTGTGGTCCGCTGACGATCACTTACCTGTCCTCGGGCTCCGGCGCGTCCTCTTCGGGATCCCCTGCATCGTCGGCGCTCTCCATCGTCGTCATCACGTCGCTGCGCACACCGTCCCGTCATCCAATAGGAGCGGCGTGAGTAGCGACGTAATGGCGGCGACAGACAGCGAGGATGCCGGGGAAGCCGAGGCCTTACCGGAGCGTCGGGGACACCCCGGGGACGCGGCGACAACGATGGATGGCGACATCCAGGGCAGCGGTGACAAGCAGTGACGGTCCGGAGCGGCGGGGACAGGTGAGTACAACTTCCAATACCAGTGGTCTTCAACCTGCGGACCTGCCAGATGTTGCAAAACTACAACTCCTTAAAAGTAACACCTCCTGGAATTATTACATACTGGGGGTAACCACCTCCTGGAATTATTACAAAACCGGGGTAACACCTCCTGGAATTATTACATACCTGGGGTGACACCTCCTGGAATTATTACATACCTGGGTGACACCTCCTGGAATTATTACATACCTGGGGTAACACCTCCTGGAATTATTACATACCTGGGGTAACACCTCCTGGAATTATTACATACCTGGGGTAACACCTCCTGGAATTATTACATACCCGGGGTAACACCTCCTGGAATTATTACATACCCGGGGTAACACCTCCTGGAATTATTACATACCCGGGGTAACACCTCCTGGAATTATTACATACCTGGGGTAACACCTCCTGGAATTATTACATACTGGGGGTAACACCTCCTGGAATTATTACAAAAACCGGGGTAACACCTCCTGGAATTATTACATACCTGGGGTAACACCTCCTGGAATTATTACATACCTGGGGTGACACCTACTGGAATTATTACATACCTGGGGTAACACCTCCTGGAATTATTACATACCTGGGGTAACACCTCCTGGAATTATTACATACCTGGGGTAACACCTCTGGAATTATTACATACCCGGGGTAACACCTCCTGGAATTATTACATACCCGGGGTAACACCTCCTGGAATTATTACATACCCGGGGTAACACCTCTGGAATTATTACATACCTGGGGTAACACCTCCTGGAATTATTACATACTGGGGTTAACACCTCCTGGAATTATTACAAAACCGGGGTAACACCTCCTGGAATTATTACATACCTGGGGTAACACCTCCTGGAATTATTACATACCCGGGGTAACACCTCCTGAATTATTACATACCCGGGGTAACACCTCCTGGGAATTATTACATACCCGGGGTAACACCTCTGGAATTATTACATACCTGGGGTAACACCTCCTGGAATTATTACATACTGGGGGTAACACCTCCTGGAATTATTACAAAACCGGGGTAACACCTCCTGGAATTATTACATACCTGGGGTAACACTCCTGGAATTATTACATACCTGGGGTGACACCTACTGGAATTATTACATACCTGGGGTAACACCTCCTGGAATTATTACATACCTTGGGTAACACCTCCTGGAATTATTACATACCTGGGGTAACACCTCCTGGAATTATTACATACCCGGTGGTAACACCTCCTGGAATTATTACATACCCGGGGTAACACTCCCTGGAATTATTACATACCTGGGGTAACACCTCCTGGAATTATTACATACCTGGGGTAACACCTCCTGGAATTATTACATACCGGCGTAACACCTCCTGGAATTATTACATACCTGGGGTAACACCTCCTGGAATTATTACATACCTGGGGTAA
Source organism: Hyla sarda (assembly GCF_029499605.1). Taxonomy (NCBI): domain Eukaryota; kingdom Metazoa; phylum Chordata; class Amphibia; order Anura; family Hylidae; genus Hyla; species Hyla sarda. The sequence goes on along the minus strand of NC_079200.1, from coordinate 7,563,549 downwards.
CACCTCCTGGAATTACAACATACCTGGGGTAACACCTCCTGGAATTACAACATACCTGGGGTAACACCTCTGGAATTACAACATACCTGGGGTAACACCTCTTGGAATAACTACATACCTGGGGGTAACACCTCCTGGAATTATTACATACCCGGGGTAACACCTCCTGGAATTATTACATACCCGGGGTAACACCTCCTGGAATTATTGCATCCCTGGGCTAACACCTCCTGGAATTATTACATAACTGGCGTAACACCTCCTGGAATTATTCCCTACCTGGGGTAACACCTCCTGGAATTATTACATACCTGGGGTAACACCTCCTGGAATTATTACATACCTGGGGTAACACCTCCTGGAATTTCCTCCTTCACTTCCCTCATACCCGGGTGATGGGCCCTCATCCTCTCTTCTTCATCCTCCACTTTATTATTAGTCAGATCTCCCCCCTGATGTGACATATAGAACAATTCACTACAATACAGCAGACAGGAGGAGCAACAGAGACACCCAAAATCTATCCCCACATCTATGACTGCAGGACCCCCCTATAGAGATATAGAATCAGCCTCATCTACCTGATCCTTCTCTGGGACATTTCCCTCTGGACAGTGATGGGAATACAGAGGACGGAGACACCTCTCGGGTGGATTTCTATCCATAACTCCATCTGTAGGGAACACACAGGGAATTAATACATCACCTCCTGTATATCCATCTGTAAGGAACACACAGGGAATTAATACATCACCTCCTGTTTATCCATCTGTAGAGAACACAGGGAATTAATACATTACCTCCTGTATATCCATCTGTAAGGAACACACAGGGACTGAATGCATCACCACCTGTATAGCCATCTGTAGGGAACACACAGGGAATGAATACATCATCTTCTGTATATCCATCTGTAGAGAACACACAGGGACAGAATAGATTATTTACATGTGATGATCAGAGGATTTGTATGTATATATATATATGTATATATATATATATATATATTTTTTTTTTTTTTATTTATTTTTTTTTTCCAACCAATAAGTCGCCCCCTCCTTACACAGCTGATCTACTATGATCTCCGTCTCCTCTTCTGCTTCATCTTTAACCTCGACCTTAATATCCATCAGATTTTCACCCTAAACAGATGAGAAAAAAACGTGTTCAAAGATCTTTGGTTCAGTAATTTATGATCATATTTTGTTAAAACTTTAGCGCCATTTACCTGAAGGTTCTCTGGGACATTATCCTCTGGACCGTCCTGGGAATACAGAGGACGGGGACACCTCTCGTGTGGATTTCTATCAATGACTCCATCTGAAGGGAACACACAGGGACTGAATACATCACCTCTTGTATATCCATCTGTAAGGAACACACAAGGACTGAATACATCACCTCTTGTATATCCATCTATAAGGAACACACAGGAAATGAATACATCACCTCCTGTATATTCATCTGTAAGGAACACACAGGGAATGAATACATCGGCAGAGCAGGGAAAAATTGGAACCAAAAATTATTGAATAAGGTGCCCAAAACCTCTGAAGATTTTAGTATGAACCCCCTCTAATTCTGCTCTGCCATGAAACTCACAAATGAAGCTGCTCCGAGTGTCCCAGTGTGGTGAGGTAGTGACAGTGATATCTATATATATGTCTCTTCTTACCTGGTGATGTTCGGGGCCGGTGATCCTCCATCATGTCCTGGTACAGATCCTTGTGTCGTCCTACATACTCCCACTCCTCCATGGAGAAATAGACCGCCACATCCTGACACCTTATAGGAACCTGACACACAATGATACAGTCATCACCCCGACCCCTCCATTACTGTATAATGTCCCAGCAGTGTCACCTCTCTAACCATCACCAGACCCCTCCATTACTGTATAATGTCCCAGCAGTGTCACCTCTCTAATCATCACCAGACCCCTCCATTACTGTATAATGTCCCAGCAGTGTCACCTCTCCAGTCATCACCAGACCCCTCCATTACTGTATAATGTCCCAGCAGTGTCACCTCTTCAGTCATCACCAGATCCCTCCATTACTGTATAATGTCCCAGCAGTGTCACCTCTCTAATCATCACCAGACCCCTCCATTACTGTATAATGTCCCAGCAGTGTCACCTCTCCAGTCATCACCAGACCCCTCCATTACTGTATAATGTCCCAGCAGTGTCACCTCTCTAACCATCACCAGACCCCTCCATTACTGTATAATGTCCCAGCAGTGTCACCTCTCTAATCATCACCAGACCCCTCCATTACTGTATAATGTCCCAGCAGTGTCACCTCTCCAGTCATCACCAGACCCCTCCATTACTGTATAATGTCCCAGCAGTGTCACCTCTTCAGTCATCACCAGATCCCTCCATTACTGTATAATGTCCCAGCAGTGTCACCTCTCTAATCATCACCAGACCCCTCCATTACTGTATAATGTCCCAGCAGTGTCACCTCTCCAGTCATCACCAGACCCCTCCATTACTGTATAATGTCCCAGCAGTGTCACCTCTCTAATCATCACCAGACCCCTCCATTACTGTATAATGTCCCAGCAGTGTCACCTCTCTAATCATCACCAGACCCCTCCATTACTGTATAATGTCCCAGCAGTGTCACCTCTCCAGTCATCACCAGACCCCTCCATTACTGTATAATGTCCCAGCAGTGTCACCTCTCCAGTCATCACCAGACCCCTCCATTACTGTATAATGTCCCAGCAGTGTCACCTCTCTAACCATCACCAAACCCCTCCATTATTGTATAATGTCCCAGCAGTGTCACCTCTTCAGTCATCACCAGATCCCTCCATTACTGTATAATGTCCCAGCAGTGTCACCTCTCTAATCATCACCAGACCCCTCCATTACTGTATAATGTCCCAGCAGTGTCACCTCTCCAGTCATCACCAGACCCCTCCATTACTGTATAATGTCCCAGCAGTGTCACCTCTCCAGTCATCACCAGACCCCTCCATTACTGTATAATGTCCCAGCAGTGTCACCTCTCTAATCATCACCAGACCCCTCCATTACTGTATAATGTCCCAGCAGTGTCACCTCTCTAATCATCACCAGACCCCTCCATTAATGTATAATGTCCCAGCAGTGTCACCTCTCTAATCATCACCAGACCCCTCCATTACTGTATAATGTCCCAGCAGTGTCACCTCTCCAGTCATCACCAGACCCCTCCATTACTGTATAATGTCCCTGCAGTGTCACCTCTCCAGTCATCACCAGACCCCTCCATTACTGTATAATGTCCCAGCAGTGTCACCTCTCCAGTCATCACCAGACCCCTCCATTACTGTATAATGTCCCAGCAGTGTCACCTCTCCAGTCATCACCAGACCCCTCCATTACTATATAATGTCCCAGCAGGGTCACCTCTCAGTCATCACCAGACCCCTCCATTACTGTATAATGTCCCAGCAGTGTCACCTCTCCAGTCATCACCAGACCCCTCCATTACTGTATAATGTCCCAGCAGTGTCACCTCTCCAGTCATCACCAGACCCCTCCATTACTGTATAATGTCCCAGCAGTGTCACCTCTCCAGTCATCACCAGACCCCTCCATTACTGTATAATGTCCCAGCAGTGTCACCTCTTCAGTCATCACCAGACCCCTCCATTACTGTATAATGTCCCAGCAGTGTCACCTCTCTCAGTCATCACCAGACCCCTCCATTACTGTATAACGTCCCAGCAGTGTAACCTCTCTAATCATCACCAGACCCCTCCATTACTGTATAATGTCCCAGCAGTGTCACCTCTCCAGTCATCCCCAGACCAATCCATTACTGTATAATGTCCCAGCAGTGTCACCTCTCCAGTCATCACCAGACCCCTCCATTACTGTATAATGTCCCAGCAGTGTCACCTCTCCAGTCATCACCAGACCCCTCCATTGCTGTATAATGTCCCAGCAGTGTCACCTCTCCAGTCATCCCCAGACCAATCCATTACTGTATAATGTCCCAGCAGTGTCACCTCTCCAGTCATCACCAGACCCCTCCATTACTGTATAATGTCCCAGCAGTGTCACCTCTCCAGTCATCACCAGACCCCTCCATTACTGTATAATGTCCCAGCAGTGTCACCTCTCCTGTCATCACCAGACCCCTCCATTATTGTATAATGTCCCAGCAGTGTCACCTCTCCAGTCATCACCAGACCTCTCCATTACTGTATAATGTCCCAGCAGTGTCACCTCTCCAGTCATCACCAGACCCCTCCATTACTGTATAATGTCCCAGCAGTGTCACCTCTCCAGTCATCACCAGACCCCTCCATTACTGTATAATGTCCCTGCAGTGTCACCTCTCCAGTCATCACCAGACTCCTCCATTACTGTATAATGTCCCAGCAGTGTCACCTCTCCAGTCATCACCAGACCCCTTCATTACTGTATAATGTCCCTGCAGTGTCACCTCTCCAGTCATCACCAGACCCCTCCATTACTGTATAATGTCCCAGCAGGGTCACCTCTCCAGTCATCACCAGACTCCTCCATTACTGTATAATGTCCCAGCAGTGTCACCTCTCCAGTCATCACCAGACCCCTCCATTACTGTATAATGTCCCAGCAGTGTCACCTCTCCAGTCATCACCAGACCCCTCCATTACTGTATAATGTCCCAGCAGTGTCACCTCTCCAGTCATCACCAGACCCCTCCATTACTGTATAATGTCCCAGCAGTGTCACCTCTCCAGTCATCACCTGACCCCTCCATTACTGTATAATGTCCCAGCAGTGTCACCTCTCCAGTCATCACCAGACCCCTCCATTACTGTATAATGTCCCAGCAGTATCACCTCTCCAGTCATCACCAGACCCCTCCATTACTGTATAATGTCCCGGCAGTGTCACCTCTCCAGTCATCACCAGATCCCTCCATTACTGTACAATGTCCCAGCAGTGTCACCTCTCCAGTCATCCCCAGACCAATCCATTACTGTATAATGCCCCAGCAGTGTCACCTCTCCAGTCATCACCAGACCCCTCCATTACTGTATAATGTCCCAGCAGTGTCACCTCTCCAGTCATCACCAGACCCCTCCATTACTGTATAATGTCCCAGCAGTGTCCCCTCTCCAGTCATTACCAGACCCCTCCATTACTGTATAATGTCCCAGCAGTGTCACCTCTTCAGTCATCACCAGATCCCTCCATTACTGTATAATGTCCCAGCAGTGTCACCTCTCTAATCATCACCAGACCCCTCCATTACTGTATAATGTCCCAGCAGTGTCACCTCTCCAGTCATCACCAGACCCCTCCATTACTGTATAATGTCCCAGCAGTGTCACCTCTCCAGTCATCACCAGACCCTCCATTACTGTATAATGTCCCAGCAGTGTCACCTCTCTAATCATCACCAGACCCCTCCATTACTGTATAATGTCCCAGCAGTGTCACCTCTCTAATCATCACCAGACCCCTCCATTAATGTATAATGTCCCAGCAGTGTCACCTCTCTAATCATCACCAGACCCCTCCATTACTGTATAATGTCCCAGCAGTGTCACCTCTCTAATCATCACCAGACCCCTCCATTACTGTATAATGTCCCAGCAGTGTCACCTCTCCAGTCATCACCAGACCCCTCCATTACTGTATAATGTCCCAGCAGTGTCACCTCTCTAATCATCACCAGACCCCTCCATTACTGTATAATATCCCAGCAGTGTCACCTCTCTAATCATCACCAGACCCCTCCATTACTGTATAATGTCCCAGCAGTGTCACCACTCCAGTCATCCCCAGACCCCTCCATTACTGTATAATGTCCCAGCAGTGTCACCTCTCCAGTCATCCCCAGACCAATCCATTACTGTATAATGTCCCAGCAGTGTCACCTCTCCAGTCATCACCAGACCCCTCCATTACTGTATAATGTCCCAGCAGTGTCACCTCTCCAGTCATCACCAGACCCCTCCATTACTGTATAATGTCCCAGCAGTGTCACCTCTCCAGTCATCACCAGACCCCTCCATTACTGTATAATGTCCCAGCAGTATCACCTCTCCAGTCATCACCAGACCCCTCCATTACTGTATAATGTCCCAGCAGTGTCACCTCTCCAGTCATCACCAGACCCCTCCATTACTGTATAATGTCCCAGCAGTGTCACCTCTCCAGTCATCACCAGACCCCTCCATTACTGTATAATGTCCCGGCAGTGTCACCTCTCCAGTCATCACCAGATCCCTCCATTACTGTACAATGTCCCAGCAGTGTCACCTCTCCAGTCATCCCCAGACCAATCCATTACTGTATAATGTCCCAGCAGTGTCACCTCTCCAGTCACCACCAGACCCCTCCATTACTGTATAATGTCCCAGCAGTGTCACCTCTCTAATCATCACCAGACCCCTCCATTACTGTATAATGTCCCAACAGTATCACCTCTCCAGTCATCACCAGACCCCTCCATTACTGTATAATGTCCCAGCAGTGTCACCTCTCCAGTCATCACCAGACCCCTCCATTACTGTATAATGTCCCAGCAGTGTCACCTCTCCAGTCATCCCCAGACCAATCCATTACTGTATAATGTCCCAGCAGTGTCACCTCTCCAGTCACCACCAGACCCCTCCATTACTGTATAATGTCCCAGCAGTGTCACCTCTCTAATCATCACCAGACCCCTCCATTACTGTATAATGTCCCAGCAGTGTCACCTCTCCTGTCATCACCAGACCCCTCCATTACTGTATAATGTCCCAGCAGTGTCACCTCTCTAATCATCACCAGACCCCTCCATTACTGTATAATGTCCCTGCAGTGTCACCTCTCCAGTCATCACCAGACCCCTCCATTACTGTATAATGTCCCAGCAGTGTCACCTCTCCAGTCATCACCAGACCCCTCCATTACTGTACAATGTCCCAGCAGTGTCACCTCTCCAGTCATCACCAGACCCCTCCATTACTGTATAATGTCCCAACAGTGTCACCTCTCCAGTCATCACCAGACCCCTCCATTACTGTATAATGTCCCAGCAGTGTCACCTCTCCAGTCATCACCAGACCCCTCCATTACTGTATAATGTCCCAGCAGTGTCACCTCTTCAGTCATCACCAGACCCCTCCATTACTGTATAATGTCCTGGCAGTATCACCTCTCCAGTCATCACCAGACCCCTCCATTACTGTATAATGTCCCAGCAGTGTCACCTCTCCAGTCATCACCAGACCCCTCCATTACTGTATAATGTCCCAGCAGTGTCACCTCTCCAGTCATCACCAGACCCTCCATTACTGTATAATGTCCCAGCAGTGTCACCTCTCTAATCATCACCAGACCCCTCCATTAATGTATAATGTCCCAGCAGTGTCACCTCTCTAATCATCACCAGACCCCTCCATTACTGTATAATGTCCCAGCAGTGTCACCTCTCTAATCATCACCAGACCCCTCCATTACTGTATAATGTCCCAGCAGTGTCACCTCTCCAGTCATCACCAGACCCCTCCATTACTGTATAATGTCCCAGCAGTGTCACCTCTCTAATCATCACCAGACCCCTCCATTACTGTATAATATCCCAGCAGTGTCACCTCTCTAATCATCACCAGACCCCTCCATTACTGTATAATGTCCCAGCAGTGTCACCACTCCAGTCATCCCCAGACCCCTCCATTACTGTATAATGTCCCAGCAGTGTCACCTCTCCAGTCATCCCCAGACCAATCCATTACTGTATAATGTCCCAGCAGTGTCACCTCTCCAGTCATCACCAGACCCCTCCATTACTGTATAATGTCCCAGCAGTGTCACCTCTCCAGTCATCACCAGACCCCTCCATTACTGTATAATGTCCCAGCAGTGTCACCTCTCCAGTCATCACCAGACCCCTCCATTACTGTATAATGTCCCAGCAGTATCACCTCTCCAGTCATCACCAGACCCCTCCATTACTGTATAATGTCCCAGCAGTGTCACCTCTCCAGTCATCACCAGACCCCTCCATTACTGTATAATGTCCCAGCAGTGTCACCTCTCCAGTCATCACCAGACCCCTCCATTACTGTATAATGTCCCGGCAGTGTCACCTCTCCAGTCATCACCAGATCCCTCCATTACTGTACAATGTCCCAGCAGTGTCACCTCTCCAGTCATCCCCAGACCAATCCATTACTGTATAATGTCCCAGCAGTGTCACCTCTCCAGTCACCACCAGACCCCTCCATTACTGTATAATGTCCCAGCAGTGTCACCTCTCTAATCATCACCAGACCCCTCCATTACTGTATAATGTCCCAACAGTATCACCTCTCCAGTCATCACCAGACCCCTCCATTACTGTATAATGTCCCAGCAGTGTCACCTCTCCAGTCATCACCAGACCCCTCCATTACTGTATAATGTCCCAGCAGTGTCACCTCTCCAGTCATCCCCAGACCAATCCATTACTGTATAATGTCCCAGCAGTGTCACCTCTCCAGTCACCACCAGACCCCTCCATTACTGTATAATGTCCCAGCAGTGTCACCTCTCTAATCATCACCAGACCCCTCCATTACTGTATAATGTCCCAGCAGTGTCACCTCTCCTGTCATCACCAGACCCCTCCATTACTGTATAATGTCCCAGCAGTGTCACCTCTCTAATCATCACCAGACCCCTCCATTACTGTATAATGTCCCTGCAGTGTCACCTCTCCAGTCATCACCAGACCCCTCCATTACTGTATAATGTCCCAGCAGTGTCACCTCTCCAGTCATCACCAGACCCCTCCATTACTGTACAATGTCCCAGCAGTGTCACCTCTCCAGTCATCACCAGACCCCTCCATTACTGTATAATGTCCCAACAGTGTCACCTCTCCAGTCATCACCAGACCCCTCCATTACTGTATAATGTCCCAGCAGTGTCACCTCTCCAGTCATCACCAGACCCCTCCATTACTGTATAATGTCCCAGCAGTGTCACCTCTTCAGTCATCACCAGACCCCTCCATTACTGTATAATGTCCTGGCAGTATCACCTCTCCAGTCATCACCAGACCCCTCCATTACTGTATAATGTCCCAGCAGTGTCACCTCTCCAGTCATCACCAGACCCCTCCATTACTGTATAATGTCCCAGCAGTGTCACCTCTCCAGTCATCACCAGACTCCTCCATTACTGTATAATGTCCCAGCAGTGTCACCTCTCCAGTCATCACCAGACCCCTCCATTACTGTATAATGTCCCAGCAGTGTCACCTCTCCAGTCATCACCAGACCCCTCCATTACTGTATAATGTCCCAGCAGTGTCACCTCTCTAATCATCACCAGACCCCTCCATTACTGTATAATGTCCTGGCAGGGTCACCTTTCCAGTCAGCAGCTCAGTGATCCTGTGGGTGAGTTCTAGGATCTTCTCCTCATGTATCGGTGAGTGAGGTGGAGGCTCTGTGATGGGGCCCTTGGCCCTGCTCCATCCTCCTGACTCATGGCTGCTGGAGGCCACACACTCCCCCCATGTCTTCTTCACTATGGTATAATCCTGTGTATGGAGAGAGACAATGAGGGGACTGACCCCAGTAATTCTTCTCTAGTCCAATGATGGAAACCTATTTATATATATATATATGGGCTCGGAAAACAATTTGCATAAGCCTCATTAACATTAATGGCACAAAGAGGCTGGAGATCGCCAGGTGGCCATATTTTCAATTAGTGGGGAAAGACCTTTACATTTTCAGCTATTGCACCAATGTGCTGGTTATGTCATATTAGTATCTACTGCTGTCTGATATTTCTTGTCCAGTCTTATGTGGACATATAAGTTAATTTTGGAAGTTTCTCTGGTGTATTGCAGAAGTCTGTCTATTGAGCTTTCTGCACCCTGCAAGACTACTGCACCGCTCCAACAATGGTGGAAATGTAGATGGGGGACAACAATGGTGGAAATGTAGATGGGGGGGGACAACAATGGTGGAAATGTAGATGGGGGACAACACTGGTGGAAATGTAGATGTGGGACAACAATGGTGGAAATGTAGATGGGGGACAACAATGGTGGAAATGTAGATGGGGACAACAATGGTGGAAATGTAGATGGGGACAACATTGGTGGAAATGTAGATGGGGGGACAACAATGGTGGAAATGTAGATGGGGGACAACAATGGTGGAAATGTAGATGGGGGACAACAATGGTGGAAATGTAGATGGGGGACAACAATGGTGGAAATGTAGATGGGGGACAACAATGGTGGAAATGTAGATGGGGACATCAATGGTGGAAATGTAGATGGGGGACAACAATGGTGGAAATGTAGATGGGGACAATAATGGTGGAAATGTAGATGGAGACAACAATGGGGGAAATGTAGATGGAGGACAACAATGGGGGAAATGTAGATGGAGACAACAATGGTGGAAATGTAGATGGGGGACAACAATGGTGGAAATGTAGATGGGGGACAACAATGGTGGAAATGTAGATGGGGACAACAATGGTGGAAATGTAGAGGGGGGCAACAATGGTGGAAATGTAGAGGGGGGGCAACAATGGTGGAAATGTAGATGGGGACAACAATGGGGGAAATGTAGATGGGGACAACAATGGGGGAAATGTAGATGGGGACAACAATGGGGGAAATGTAGATGGGGACAACAATGGGGGAAATGTAGATGGAGACAACAATGGGGGAAATGTAGATGGAGACAACAATGGGGGAAATGTAGATGGAGACAACAATGGTGGAAATGTAGATGGGGACAACAATGGTGGAAATGTAGATGGGGGACAACAATGGTGGAAATGTAGATGGAGGACAACAATGGTGGAAATGTAGATGGGGACAACAATGGGGGAAATGTAGATGGAGACAACAATGGTGGAAATGTAGATGGGGGGACAACAATGGTGGAAATGTATATGGTGGCAACAATGGTGGAAATGTAGATGGGGGGCCAACAATGGTGGAAATGTAGATGGGGGCCAACAATGGTGGAAAGGTAGATGGGGACATCAATGGTGGAAATGTAGATGGGGACAACAATTGTGGAAATGTAGATGGGGACAACAATGGTGGAAATGTAGATGGGGGGACAACAATGGTGGAAATGTAGATGGGGGGACAACAATGGTGGAAATGTAGATGGGGACAACAATTGTGGAAATGTAGATGGGGACAACAATGGTGGAAATGTAGATGGGGGGACAACAATGGTGGAAATGTAGTTGGGGACAACAATGGTGGAAATGTAGATGGAGACAACAATGGTGGAAATGTAGATGGGGGGACAACAATGGTGGAAATGTAGATGGGGGGACAACAATGGTGGAAATGTAGATGTGGGGACAACAATGGTGGAAATGTAGAGGGGGGACAACAATGGTGGAAATGTAGATGGAGACAACAATGGTAGAAATGTAGAGGGGGGACAACAATGGTGGAAATGTAGATGGGGACGCAACAATGGTGGAAATGTAGATGGGGGACAACAATGGTGGATATGTAGATGGGGACAACAATGGTGGAAATGTAGATGGGGACAACATTGGTGGAAATGTAGATGGGGACAACATTGGTGGAAATGTAGATGGGGACAACAATGCTGGAAATGTAGATGGGGACAACAATGGTGGAAATGTAGATGGGGACAACAATGGTGGAAATGTAGATGGGGGACAACAATGGTGGAAATGTAGATGGGGGACAACAATGGTGGAAATGTAGATGGGGGACAACAATGGTGGAAATGTAGATGGGGACAACAATGGTGGAACTGTAGATGGGGACAACAATGGTGGAAATGTAGATAGGGGACAACAATGGTGGAAATGTAGTTGGGGACAACAATGGTGGAAATGTAGATGGGTCACCTCACCTCTCCGGTCAGCAGGTGGAGGATCTCCAAGGTGAAGTGTAATATTCTCTTAGTCATCTCATTCCTGTCCTTGTCCATCCTTGGGGGTCATTCAGAAGAAGAGGAGACAACGGGGTCAGCTGGAGGGAAAGAGTCCTGATGGGGCCTTTATGAGAGGAGGGGCACTAAAAAAATACAGGGCCACATCATAAGGTTACATAGACATCCTCATTTATTATATACAGTGTGGATGCAGTCAGTGAGGAGGTATATACAGTGGGGATCAAAAGTTTTGGCACCCCAGGTAAAAATGTGTATTCATGTGCATAAAGAAGCCAATGAAAGATGGAAAAATCTCCAAAATGCATCAAATTACAGATTAGACATTCTTATAATATGTCACCAAAAGTTACATTTTATTTCCATCATTTACACTTTCAAAATCACAGAAAACAAAAAACGGCGTCTGCAAAAGTTTGGGCACCCTACAGAGTTAAAGGGGTATTCCAGGAAAAAACTTTTTTATACATCAACTGTCTCCAGAAAGTTAAACAGATTTGTAAATTACTTCTATTAAAAAATCTTAATCCTTTCAGTACTTATGAGCTTCTGAAGTTAAGGTTGTTCTTTTCTGAAGCAAATGCCCATAGCAAACCTGTTCTAAACTGGGCGGTTCCCGAGACAAGTGTCATCAGAGAGCACTTAGACAGAAAAGAACAACCTTAACTTCAGAAGCTCATAAGTACTGAAAGTCATTTACAAATCTGTTTAACTTTCTGGAGCCAGTTGATATACATAAAAAAGTATTTTCCTGGAATACCACTTTAATATCTTGTACTGCCCCCTTTCACAAGTATCACAGATTGTAAACGCTTTTTGTAGCCAGCCAAGAGTCTTTTAATTCTTGTTTGAGGTATCTTTGCCCATTCTTCCTTACAAAAGTCTTCCAGTTCTTTGAGATTTCTGGGCTGTCTGTCACGCACTGCTCTTTTAAGGTCTATCCATAGATTTTCAAGTATGTTGAGGTCAGGAGATTGTGAAGGCCATGGCAAAACCTTCAATTTACGCCTCTTGATGTAATCCCCCGTGGATTTCGAGGTGTTTAGGATCATTATCTATTTGTAGAAGCCATCCTCTCTTTAACTTCAGCTTTTTCACAGTTGGCATCAAGTTAGCATTCAAAATTTGCTGACATTTTATTGAATCCCTTTTTCCTTCTACTCGTGAGATGTTCCCTGTGCCACTGGCTGCAATACAACCCCAAAGCATGATTGATCCACCCCCATGCTTAACAGTTGGGCAGAGGTTCTTTTCATTAAATTCTGTTCCCCTTCTTCTCCAAACGTACCTTTGCTCATTCCGGCCAAAAAGTTAAATTTTAACCTCATCGGTCCACAGAACTTGTTTCCAAAATGCATCAGGCTTGTCTATATGTTCATATGCAAAGTTCAAACGCTGATTTTTGTGGTGAGGACTTAGAAGAGGTTTTCTTCTGATGACTCTTCCATGAAGACCATATTTGTACAATTATCTCTTTATAGTGGAATAGTGTACCACAATTCCAGTGTCTGCCAGATCTTTCTGGAGGGATTGTGCAGTCAAACGTGGGTTTTGAATTGTTTTTCTCACAATCCTGCGAGCTGTTCTGTCTGATATTTTTCTTGGTCTTCCAGATCTTGCTTTAACTTCCACTGTTCCTGATGACTGACATTTCTTAATTACATTCCGAACAGAGGATATTGACATCTGAAAACGTTTTGCTATCTTCTTATAGCCTTCTCCAGCTTTGTGAGCGTCAACTATTTTCAGTTTCAGATTTCTAGACAACTGCTTAGAAGAACCCGTGGTGCTGATTGTTGGGGCAAGGTCAGATGAGTCTGGGCATTTAAAACCTTTGAGATGACATCACCTGGTCTTCCCAGATGATGATTGAGAACAATCCATGATACTGGCAGGTCTCAGCTTTGTAAAGGGGGCAGTGCATGCTATAAATTCTGCAGGGTGCACAAACTTTTGCAGACGCCATTTTTGTTTTCTGTTATTTTGAAAGTGTAAATGATGGAAATAAAATATAACTTTTGTTGACATATTATAAGAATTTCTAATCTGTAATTTGATGCCTTTTGGAGATTTTTCCATCTTTCCTTGGCTTCTTTATGCACATTAATACAAATTTTTACCTGGGGGCCCAAACTTTTCATCCCACTGTATATCATACAGGGACCACGTCATATGTCACATAGACAACCTCACCGACACACTGTAACAATCCTCCTCCTCATGTAATCTCCTTACTACTGGGGTGACACACTGTAACAAACCTCCTCCTCATGTAATCTCCTTACTACTGGGGTGACACACTGTAACAAACCTCCTCCTCATGTAATCTCCTTACTACTGGGGTGACACACTGTAACAAACCTCCTCCTCATGTAATCTCCTTACTACTGGGGTGACACACTGTAACAAACCTCCTCCTCATGTAATCTCCTTACTACTGGGGTGACACACTGTAACAAACCTCCTCCTCATGTAATCTCCTTACTACTGGGGTGACACACTGTAACAAACCTCCTCTTCATGTACTCTCCTTACTACTGGGGTGACACACTGTAACAAACCTCCTCCTCATATAATCTCCTGACTACTGGGGTGACACACTGTAACAAACCTCCTCCCCATGTAATCTCCTTACTACTGGGGTGACACACTGTAACAAACCTCCTCCTCATGTAATCACCTTACTACTGGGGTGACACACTGTAACAAACCTCCTCCTCATGTAATCTCCTTACTACTGGGGTGACACACTGTAACAAACCTCCTCCTCATGTAATCTCCTTACTACTGGGGTGACACACTGTAACAAACCTCCTCCTCATGTAATCTCCTTACTACTGGGGTGACACACTGTAACAAACCTCCTCCTCATGTAATCTCCTTATTACTGGGGTGACACACTGTAACAAACCTCCTCCTCATATAATCTCCTTACTACTGGGGTGACACACTGTAACAAACCTCCTCCTCATGTAATCTCCTTACTACTGGGGTGACACACTGTAACAAACCTCCTCCTCATGTAATCTCCTTACTACTGGGATGACACACTGTAACAAACCTCCTCCTCATGTAATCTCCTTACTACTGGGATGACACCCTGTAACAAACCTCCTCCTCATATAATCTCCTTACTACTGGGGTGACACACTGTAACAAACCTCCTCCTCATGTAATCTCCTTACTACTGGGATGACACACTGTAACAAACCTCCTCCTTACAACAACAGTGACTGCCCGACCAGGTCCTGCTCTGTATCTGCTAGATGCTGGAGTTGTAGGACCTGTGATGACGTCACAATCATGTGACCAGTACACCAGTAATTTTGCAAACTAAACGAGATTGTGGATGAAGGACCTGTGAGGATGGTCATGTGACAGGAGTGGGCGGAGATTAGCAGCGTGAAATAAAAGGTGGTAGTAAAGGACCTGTGAGGATGGTCATGTGACAGGAGTGGGTGGAGTCAGCAGTGCAGAGGATAAGTGATGGTGTAGGAATGTGTTCTCTTCTAATGACCATGAGATGTAAACTGTTTCATTAGGGTGAACTAACACCACGAAAACCGGGCGCTCCCGTATCCCAGCCGGATCCAGTCCCCATATGTAAGAATCGTGGTGTGAATGCCACCCTAACCAGGGTGCCTCCAGCTGTTGTAAAACTACAACTCCCAAAACCTGTGCAGAGATAAAGCTAACCAGTTGCCCATAGCAACCAAGCAGATCGCTACCTCAGGATTGGTTCAAAACCGAGGCCAATGTCTACCGTTTCTTTAACCCCTTAACGACGCAGGACGTATATTTACGTCCTGCGCCGGCTCCCGCGATATGAAGCGGGATCGCGCAGCGATCCTGCATCATATCGCTTCGGTCCCGGCGCTCATCAACGGCCGGGACCCGCGGCTAATACCACACATCGCCGATCGTGGCGATGTGCGTTATTAACCCTTTAGAAGCGGCGGTCAAAGCTGACCGCCGCTTCTAAAGTGAAACTGAAAGTATCCCGGCTGCTCAGTCGGGCTGTTCGGGACCGCCGCGGTGAAATCGCGGCGTCCTGAACAGCTGATCGGACACCGGGAGGGCTCTTACCTGCCTCCTCGGTGTCCGATCGGTGAATGACTGCTCCGTGCCTGAGATCCAGGCAGGAGCAGTCAAGCGCCGATAATGCTGATCACAGGCGTGTTAATACAGGCCAGTGATCTGTGTAAGAGATCAGTGTGTGGAGTGTTATAGGTCCCTATGGGATAATAATGATCAGTATAAGAGATCAGTGTGTGCAGTGTTATAGGTCCCTATGGGATAACAATGATCAGTATAAGAGATCAGTGTGTGCAGTGTTATAGGTCCCTATGGGATAACAATGATCAGTATAAGAGATCAGTGTGTGCAGTGTTATAGGTCCCTATGGGATAACAATGATCAGCATAGGAGATCAGTGTGTGCAGTGTTATAGGTCCCTATGGGACCTATAACACTACAAAAAAAAAGTAAAAAAAAAGTGTTAATATGGATAAAAGTTTGAATCACCCCCCTTTTCCCATAAAAAAAATAAAACAGTGTAAAAAAAAATAAAATAAACATATGTGGTATCGCCGCGTGCGTAAATGTCCGAACTATAAAAATATATCATTAATTAAACCGCACGGCCAATGGCGTACGCGCTAAAAAATTCAAAAGTCCAAAAAAGCGTATTTTGGTCACTTTTTATACCATTAAAAAAATGAATAAAAAGTGATCAAAAAGTCCGATCAAAACAAAAAATCATACCGATAAAAACTTCAGATCACGGCGCAAAAAATGAGTCATCATACCGCCCTGTACGTGGAAAAATAAAAAAGTTATAGGGGTCAGAAGATGACATTTTTAAACGTATAAATTTTCCTGCATGTAGTTATGATTTTTTCCAGAAGTGCGACAAAATCAAACCTATATAAGTAGGGGATCATTTTAACTGTATGGATCTACAGAATAATGATAAGGTGTAATTTTTACCGAAATATGCAGTGCGTAGAAACGGAAGCCCCCAAAAGTTACAAAATTGCGTTTTTTTTCGATTTTGTCGCACAATGATTTTTTTTTCCTTTTCGCCGTGCATTTTTGGGTAAAAGGACTAATGTCACTGCAAAGTAGAATTGGCGACGCAAAAAATAAGCCATAATATGGATTATTAGGTGGAAAATTGAAAGGGTTATGATTTTTAAAAGGTAAGGAGGAAAAAATGAAAGTGCAAAAACGTCCTTAAGGGGTTAAATCACTGACAGGAGCAGAGTTAACTCCTCAGGAGCAGAGATTATCGGTGGTGATATATGGAGCTGAGGTGGATTGTTTCTGATGATCGAAATTCTGAAAAAAAGGAGAAGTAAATCTGGAAGAGAAAAGAGCAAGATGAAAGTGAGGGAGGAGAGAGCAGGGAAAAGGGACGACAAGAACTGATAGAGACGAAACGAGAGAAGTGAGGAGAGAGCAGAGAGATGTGAGGAGAGAGCAGAGAGATGTGAGGAGAGAACAGAGAGATGTGAGGAGAGAACAGAGAGATGTGAGGAGAGAACAGAGAGATGTGAGGAGAGAACAGAGAGATGTGAGGAGAGCAGAGAGATGTGAGGAGAGCAGAGAGATGTGAGGAGAGAACAGAGAGATGTGAGGAGAAAACAGAGAGATGTGAGGAGAGAACAGAGAGATGTGAGGAGAAAACAGAGAGATGTGAGGAGAGAACAGAGAGAAGTGAGGAGAGAGCAGAGAGATGTGAGGAGAGAACAGAGAGATGTGAGGAGAGAACAGAGAGATGTGAGGAGAAAACAAACAGAGATGTGAGGAGAGAACAGAGAGATGTGAGGAGAGAACAGAGAGATGTGAGGAGAGAGCAGAGAGATGTGAGGAGAGAGCAGAGAGAAGTGAGGAGAGAACAGAGAGAAGTGAGGAGAGCAGAGAGAAGTGAGGAGAGAACAGAGAGATGTGAGGAGAGAACAGAGAGATGTGAGGAGAGAACAGAGAGATGTGAGGAGAGAACAGAGAGAAGTGAGGAGAGAACAGAGAGAAGTGAGGAGAGAACAGAGAGATGTGAGGAGAGAACAGAGAGAAGTGAGGAGAGCAGAGAGATGTGAGGAGAGAACAGAGAGATGTGAGGAGAGAACAGAGAGAAGTGAGGAGAGAACAGAGAGATGTGAGGAGAGAACAGAGAGATGTGAGGAGAGAGCAGAGAGAAGTGAGGAGAGAACAGAGAGATGTGAGGAGAGAACAGAGAGATGTGAGGAGAGAGCAGAGAGAAGTGAGGAGAGAGCAGAGAGGTAGGAGGAGAGAGCAGAGAGATGTGAGGAGAGAGCAGAGAGATGTGAGGAGAGAGCAGAGAGATGTGAGGAGAGAGCAGAGAGATGTGAGGAGAGAGCAGAGAGGTAGGAGGAGAGAGCAGAGAGATGTGAGGAGAGAGCAGAGAGATGTGAGGAGAGAGCAGAGAGATGTGAGGAGAGAACAGAGAGATGTGAGGAGAGAACAGAGAGAAGTGAGGAGAGAACAGAGAGAAGTGAGGAGAGCAGAGAGATGTGAGGAGAGAACAGAGAGAAGTGAGGAGAGCAGAGAGATGTGAGGAGAGAACAGAGAGATGTGAGGAGAGAACAGAGAGATGTGAGGAGAGAACAGAGAGAAGTGAGGAGAGCAGAGAGATGTGAGGAGAGAACAGAGAAGTGAGGAGAGCAGAGAGATGTGAGGAGGGAACAGAGAGATGTGAGGAGAGAACAGAGAGATGTGAGGAGAGAGCAGAGAGATGTGAGGAGAGAACAGAGAGATGTGAGGAGAGAACAGAGAGATGTGAGGAGAGAACAGAGAAATGTGAGGAGAGAGCAGAGAGATTTGAGGAGAGAGCAGAGAGATGTGAGGAGAGCAGAGACATGTGAGAAGAGAACAGAGAGATGTGAGGAGAGAACAGAGAGATGTGAGGAGAGAGCAGAGAGATGTGAGGAGAGAACAGAGAGATGTGAGGAGAGAACAGAGAGATGTGAGGAGAGCAGAGAGATGTGAGGAGAGAGCAGAGAGATGTGAGGAGAGAACAGAGAGATGTGAGGAGAGAACAGAGAGATGTGAGGAGAGAACAGAGAAATGTGAGGAGAGAGCAGAGAGATGTGAGGAGAGAACAGAGAGATGTGAGGAGAGAGCAGAGAGATGTGAGGAGAGAGCAGAGAGATGTGAGGAGAGAACAGAGAGATGTGAGGAGAGAGCAGAGAGATGTGAGGAGAGAACAGAGAGATGTGAGGAGAGAACAGAGAGATGTGAGGAGAGAACAGAGAGATGTGAGGAGAGAACAGAGAAATGTCAGGAGGGAAAAGAGAGATGTGAGGAGAGAACAGAGAGATGTGAGGAGAAAACAGAGAGATGTGAGGAGAGAGCAGAGAGGTGGGAGGAGAGAGCAGAGAGATGTGAGGAGAGAACAGAGAGATGTGAGGAGAGAGCAGAGAGATGTGAGGAGAGAGCAGAGAGATGTGAGGAGAGAGCAGAGAGGTGGGAGGAGAGAGCAGAGAGATGTGAGGAGAGAACAGAGAGATGTGAGGAGAGAGCAGAGAGATGTGAGGAGAGAACAGAGAGATGTGAGGAGAGAGCAGAGAGATGTGAGGAGAGCAGAGAGATGTGAGGAGAACAGAGAGATGTGAGGAGAGAGCAGAGAAATGTGAGGAGAGAGCAGAGAGATGAGAGGAGAGAGCAGAGAGATGTGAGGAGAAAGCAAAGAGATGTGAGGAGAGAACAGAGAGATGTGAGGAGAGAACAGAGAGATGTGAGGAGAGCAGAGAGATGTGAGGAGAGCAGAGAGATGTGAGGAGAGAACAGAGAGATGTGAGGAGAGAACAGAGAGATGTGAGGAGAGAACAGAGAGATGTGAGGAGAGGGCAGAGAGATGTGAGGAGAGAACAGAGAGATGTGAGGAGAGAGCAGAGAGATGTGAGGAGAGAGCAGAGAGATGTGAGGAGAGAGCAGAGAGATGTGAGGAGAGAGCAGAGAGATGTGAGGAGAGAACAGAGAGATGTGAGGAGAGAGCAGAGAGATGTGAGGAGAGCAGAGAGATGTGAGGAGAGAGCAGAGAGGTGTGAGGAGAGAGCAGAGAGATGTGAGGAGAGAGCAGAGAGATGAGAGGAGAGCCGAGAGATGTGAGGAGAGAACAGAGAGATGTGAGGAGAGAACAGAGAGATGTGAGGAGAGAACAGAGAGATGTGAGGAGAGAACAGAGAGATGTGAGGAGAGAGCAGAGAGATGTGAGGAGAGAGCAGAGAGATGTGAGGAGAGAACAGAGAGATGTGAAGAGAGAACAGAGAGATGTGAGGAGAGCAGAGAGATGTGAGGAGAGAGCAGAGAGATGTGAGGAGAAAACAGAGAGATGTGAGGAGAGAACAGAGAGATGTGAGGAGAGAACAGAGAGATGTGAGGAGAGAACAGAGAGATGTGAGGAGAGAGCAGAGAGGTGGGAGGAGAGAGCAGAGAGATGTGAGGAGAGCAGAGAGATGTGAGGAGAGAACAGAGAGATGTGAGGAGAGAGCAGAGAGATGTGAGGAGAGAACAGAGAGATGTGAGGAGAGAACAGAGAGATGTGAGGAGAGAACAGAGAGATGTGAGGAGAGAGCAGAGAGATGTGAGGAGAGAGCAGAGAGATGTGAGGAGAGAACAGAGAGATGTGAGGAGAGCGCAGAGAGATGTGAGGAGAGAACAGAGAGAAGTGAGGAGAGAGCAGAGAGATGTGAGGAGAGAGCAGAGAGATGTGAGGAGAGAGCAGAGAGATGTGAGGAGAGAGCAGAGAGATGTGAGGAGAGAACAGAGAGATGTGAGGAGAGAGCAGAGAGATGTGAGGAGAGCAGAGAGATGTGAGGAGAGAGCAGAGAGGTGTGAGGAGAGAGCAGAGAGATGTGAGGAGAGAGCAGAGAGATGAGAGGAGAGCCGAGAGATGTGAGGAGAGAACAGAGAGATGTGAGGAGAGAACAGAGAGATGTGAGGAGAGAACAGAGAGATGTGAGGAGAGAACAGAGAGATGTGAGGAGAGAGCAGAGAGATGTGAGGAGAGAGCAGAGAGATGTGAGGAGAGAACAGAGAGATGTGAAGAGAGAACAGAGAGATGTGAGGAGAGAACAGAGAGATGTGAGGAGAGAACAGAGAGATGTGAGGAGAGAACAGAGAGATGTGAGGAGAGAGCAGAGAGGTGGGAGGAGAGAGCAGAGAGATGTGAGGAGAGCAGAGAGATGTGAGGAGAGAACAGAGAGATGTGAGGAGAGCAGAGAGATGTGAGGAGAGAACAGAGAGATGTGAGGAGAGAGCAGAGAGATGTGAGGAGAGAACAGAGAGATGTGAGGAGAGAGCAGAGAGATGTGAGGAGAGAACAGAGAGATGTGAGGAGAGAACAGAGAGATGTGAGGAGAGAACAGAGAGATGTGAGGAGAGAGCAGAGAGATGTGAGGAGAGAACAGAGAGATGTGAGGAGAGAGCAGAGAG
Source organism: Hyla sarda (assembly GCF_029499605.1). Classification (NCBI taxonomy): domain Eukaryota; kingdom Metazoa; phylum Chordata; class Amphibia; order Anura; family Hylidae; genus Hyla; species Hyla sarda. Next base: position 7,542,204 of record NC_079200.1, on the reverse strand, counting down.
ATGTGAGGAGAGAGCAGAGATGTGAGGAGAGAACAGAGAGATGTGAGGAGAGAGCAGAGAGATGTGAGGAGAGAACAGAGAGATGTGAGGAGAGAACAGAGAGATGTGAGGAGAGAACAGAGAAATGTGAGGAGAGAGCAGAGAGATTTGAGGAGAGAGCAGAGAGATGTGAGGAGAGCAGAGACATGTGAGAAGAGAACAGAGAGATGTGAGGAGAGAACAGAGAGATGTGAGGAGAGAGCAGAGAGATGTGAGGAGAGAACAGAGAGATGTGAGGAGAGAACAGAGAGATGTGAGGAGAGCAGAGAGATGTGAGGAGAGAGCAGAGAGATGTGAGGAGAGAACAGAGAGATGTGAGGAGAGAACAGAGAGATGTGAGGAGAGAACAGAGAAATGTGAGGAGAGAGCAGAGAGATGTGAGGAGAGAACAGAGAGATGTGAGGAGAGAGCAGAGAGATGTGAGGAGAGAGCAGAGAGATGTGAGGAGAGAACAGAGAGATGTGAGGAGAGAGCAGAGAGATGTGAGGAGAGAACAGAGAGATGTGAGGAGAGAACAGAGAGATGTGAGGAGAGAACAGAGAGATGTGAGGAGAAAACAGAGAGATGTGAGGAGAGAGCAGAGAGGTGGGAGGAGAGAGCAGAGAGATGTGAGGAGAGAACAGAGAGATGTGAGGAGAGAGCAGAGAGATGTGAGGAGAGAGCAGAGAGATGTGAGGAGAGAGCAGAGAGGTGGGAGGAGAGAGCAGAGAGATGTGAGGAGAGAACAGAGAGATGTGAGGAGAGAGCAGAGAGATGTGAGGAGAGAACAGAGAGATGTGAGGAGAGAGCAGAGAGATGTGAGGAGAGCAGAGAGATGTGAGGAGAACAGAGAGATGTGAGGAGAGAGCAGAGAAATGTGAGGAGAGAGCAGAGAGATGAGAGGAGAGAGCAGAGAGATGTGAGGAGAAAGCAAAGAGATGTGAGGAGAGAACAGAGAGATGTGAGGAGAGAACAGAGAGATGTGAGGAGAGCAGAGAGATGTGAGGAGAGCAGAGAGATGTGAGGAGAGAACAGAGAGATGTGAGGAGAGAACAGAGAGATGTGAGGAGAGAACAGAGAGATGTGAGGAGAGGGCAGAGAGATGTGAGGAGAGAACAGAGAGATGTGAGGAGAGAGCAGAGAGATGTGAGGAGAGAGCAGAGAGATGTGAGGAGAGAGCAGAGAGATGTGAGGAGAGAGCAGAGAGATGTGAGGAGAGAACAGAGAGATGTGAGGAGAGAGCAGAGAGATGTGAGGAGAGCAGAGAGATGTGAGGAGAGAGCAGAGAGGTGTGAGGAGAGAGCAGAGAGATGTGAGGAGAGAGCAGAGAGATGAGAGGAGAGCCGAGAGATGTGAGGAGAGAACAGAGAGATGTGAGGAGAGAACAGAGAGATGTGAGGAGAGAACAGAGAGATGTGAGGAGAGAACAGAGAGATGTGAGGAGAGAGCAGAGAGATGTGAGGAGAGAGCAGAGAGATGTGAGGAGAGAACAGAGAGATGTGAAGAGAGAACAGAGAGATGTGAGGAGAGCAGAGAGATGTGAGGAGAGAGCAGAGAGATGTGAGGAGAAAACAGAGAGATGTGAGGAGAGAACAGAGAGATGTGAGGAGAGAACAGAGAGATGTGAGGAGAGAACAGAGAGATGTGAGGAGAGAGCAGAGAGGTGGGAGGAGAGAGCAGAGAGATGTGAGGAGAGCAGAGAGATGTGAGGAGAGAACAGAGAGATGTGAGGAGAGAGCAGAGAGATGTGAGGAGAGAACAGAGAGATGTGAGGAGAGAACAGAGAGATGTGAGGAGAGAACAGAGAGATGTGAGGAGAGAGCAGAGAGATGTGAGGAGAGAGCAGAGAGATGTGAGGAGAGAACAGAGAGATGTGAGGAGAGCGCAGAGAGATGTGAGGAGAGAACAGAGAGAAGTGAGGAGAGAGCAGAGAGATGTGAGGAGAGAGCAGAGAGATGTGAGGAGAGAGCAGAGAGATGTGAGGAGAGAGCAGAGAGATGTGAGGAGAGAACAGAGAGATGTGAGGAGAGAGCAGAGAGATGTGAGGAGAGCAGAGAGATGTGAGGAGAGAGCAGAGAGGTGTGAGGAGAGAGCAGAGAGATGTGAGGAGAGAGCAGAGAGATGAGAGGAGAGCCGAGAGATGTGAGGAGAGAACAGAGAGATGTGAGGAGAGAACAGAGAGATGTGAGGAGAGAACAGAGAGATGTGAGGAGAGAACAGAGAGATGTGAGGAGAGAGCAGAGAGATGTGAGGAGAGAGCAGAGAGATGTGAGGAGAGAACAGAGAGATGTGAAGAGAGAACAGAGAGATGTGAGGAGAGAGCAGAGAGATGTGAGGAGAGAGCAGAGAGATGTGAGGAGAAAACAGAGAGATGTGAGGAGAGAACAGAGAGATGTGAGGAGAGAACAGAGAGATGTGAGGAGAGAACAGAGAGATGTGAGGAGAGAGCAGAGAGGTGGGAGGAGAGAGCAGAGAGATGTGAGGAGAGCAGAGAGATGTGAGGAGAGAACAGAGAGATGTGAGGAGAGCAGAGAGATGTGAGGAGAGAACAGAGAGATGTGAGGAGAGAGCAGAGAGATGTGAGGAGAGAACAGAGAGATGTGAGGAGAGAGCAGAGAGATGTGAGGAGAGAACAGAGAGATGTGAGGAGAGAACAGAGAGATGTGAGGAGAGAACAGAGAGATGTGAGGAGAGAGCAGAGAGATGTGAGGAGAGAACAGAGAGATGTGAGGAGAGAGCAGAGAGATGTGAGGAGAGAGCAGAGAGATGTGAGGAGAGAACAGAGAGATGTGAGGAGAGAGCAGAGAGATGTGAGGAGGGAAAAGAGAGATGTGAGGAGAGAGCAGAGAGATGTGAGGAGAGAACAGAGAGATGTGAGGAGAGAGCAGAGAGATGTGAGGAGGGAAAAGAGAGATTTGAGGAGAGAACAGAGAGATGTGAGGAGAGAGCAGAGAGGTGGGAGGAGAGAGCAGAGAGGTGTGAGGAGAACAGAGAGATGTGAGGAGAGAGCAGAGAGATGTGAGGAGAGAGCAGAGAGATGAGATGTCAGGAGAGCAGAGAGATGTCAGGAGAGCAGAGAGATGTGAGGAGAGAGCAGAGAGATGTGAGGAGAGAACAGAGAGATGTGAGGAGAGAACAGAGAGATCTGAGGAGAGAACAGAGAGATCTGAGGAGAGAGCAGAGAGATGTGAGGAGAGAGCAGAGAGATGTGAGGAGAGACCAGAGAGATGGAAGGAGAGAGCAGCGAGATGTGAGGAGAGAACAGAGAGATGTGAGGAGAGAACAGAGAGATCTGAGGAGAGAGCAGAGAGATTTGAGGAGAGCAGAGAGATGTGAGGAGAGAGCAGAGAGATGAGAGGAGAACAGAGAGATGTGAGGAGAGAGCAGAGAGATGTGAGGAGAGAACAGAGAAATGTGAGGAGAGAGCAGAGAGATGTCAGGAGAGCAGAGAGATGTCAGGAGAGCAGAGAGATGTGAGGAGAGAGCAGAGAGATACGAGATACGGGTGTGCGCCTTATGCGAAAAGTACACCCCCAGTCTGAACTGTGTCTGTATTGGCAAAAATTTGCATGCTGATGCAAAAAGAAATTGCGCCAAAATTGTACGGGACTTTATCCCGGAAAACGTATATGTTGAGAGGCCCGTGTGAAATAAAGGGGGAGGTGAAGAAACGTTTATTGTTTGCCATTGAGAAGAATGTGGAAATTGTACCCGCCATGTGTAAAATACCGGCTGAAGCTATGCTACGTGGTGAATTGTTTGTCATACCTGAAATGGTTAAAGATGTAGAAGAAAAACGCGCGAAGAATCCCGCGCAGGTCAGCGTCCCGCCCCTGGGCGTAGAAGCCAAGTTGCAGTCTTGAATCCTAAGTGGAACCAGAAAGGTCGGCCCCTTGTTGCCGGGGAGCGGAAGTCAGGGACGCACCACTGACGCCCTTCCTGTCGGCAGCCATCTTGCCGAAGCCCAATATAAAAGGAGCAACGCAGCTGGACCCCTTTAGTCTGCAGGAAGTCGGTGAGCAGAGCAAGATGGTGGAAGCACAAGAGAATAAGAGGTCTGTGAGTCCCAAGATGGCACCCAGCAAAGCTGCAGCGACCGCGGCTCAAGTATTCCAAGAGCTGGCGGACCGGCTGCAGAAGATATTGATCGGGGCCGAAGAAGCCCACCTGAAAGTCCCGCTGCCGGAAGATGATGGAGAGTGGCCAGCGACTCTGGAGAGCAGAACGCCCATATCATCCAGAGGAGCATTGCCGGTGAGACTGTCTCCACACCACCGATCCTGGGGGTCCTGGGCCGAGATACCAACTGAGGAGTAAGATATGAGTACTCAGCATTTTCTACCCCTTCCAGCCAGTACAGCCCAGAGGCCACCCCTCAGGCCCAGAAGTCTACTGTATGTCCTAGATTCCCCCCACTTCCAGAGTGGGTGTTCGGCGATGAGCCGCAAGTAGTCCATGAGTACCTATCAATGTCACCTGAGTACCTGTCAAAGCTACCTAAGATGGCTGTCACAGCTCCGAAGTACACCCCAAGTCGAGGAGCAGCAGTATCAAGTACAGATGTGCCCAGGCCTACTCCTGGCATTGAGGAGGTTTGGCCTACTCAACGGGCACCAAGCAAAGTGCCTCGGCCTACTCCTGCTGAAGAGGTTTGTCCGGCCCAACAGGCACCAACACTTTGTCCCCCAGTGGCGCAAGCTGCTACGGTATAGATGGTGGTAACAGTGAGCCCCACCATCACTGATTCCAAGCTATCCCAAGTGTCTTGGAACACACGAGTCAATCCCTTGGAGGGGGCACAGTCCTGTAGTCCCCACTACATGTCCCAACCTAGAAAGTACCCTGACAGGTGAGGTTGGGATGGGAAGTGATGGAATTGGGTAGAGGAGACTCCATTTTGTCTTCAAGAGACTCCATATTCTCGGTCTAAGTGACTGCATTCTATCATTTTGGGTTTTTTCAACATAATTCCTGAATTTATGGACTAGAAACTTGGTGTCTTATCTTCAAGGACGCAGGATGCAGAACTTTTATCTTTTTCTACCACAGATGTGTCCTTGAAACAATGGTTCATTATATTTAAGCTTAAGCTATGTATCTTTGTATCCAAGTTTCTGCTGACTATGCATATGATTTATGGTTTCCTGTGTTTCCTACAATGTAAAGTTTACTGCGCATGTCATATTGAAAATCAGGTATATCAGAAAATACACTTGAGAAGAGGGTCCAGTTTTTTTTACTGCCCTCGACTTAGCTACAGCAACTTGTGTCTGTGTCTTCATTTGAGTGGCAGGGTGGCGTTGGAAGGAAAGTAGGGTGACTGCAGCCGCTTACAAGCTTTCCACGCACTAATTGGGAATCCACCGACAGAAGACGTCTCGACCTTTGGGGTCGAACCTAACAGAAGTTTCCAGGATGAGCTCACCTGTTCTAATATTGTTTGTTTACTACTCAGTCGTGAGACTAACATTGTTTTGTAAAGTATCACTATTGTTCTACAGGTTCAACATAATGTTCAAGAAATGCACCTGGTGGACTGACCAAGAACTACCTGTAACCACCCTACATAAGTTTATGCGCCCGGCTCAAGCCGTGATCCTTTACTACAGACTCTTGAGTACCAGAACTGTGGAGCGGTACTATTATTCCATGCAAAGAGTAATATATTGTTTCCTGTTTTTGCAACAATAAGTATTATTGTGAAGTTGATTCACTGGGACACCTTGTAATAAAGTGTATATAAAATGTTTGCACAAAATGTCCATAGTGTCTAATGTTTTTGCTAGCTATGGCGGTTATTCAGGAGGTATCCTGAGCCTATCAGGAAAAGCGTATCTACCGTATTTTTCGCCATATAAGATGCACCCAATTTTAAAGGAGGAAAATCTAGAATACAATGTATAGGACAGTGATCTTCAACCAGCGGACCCCCACATTTTGCAAAACTACAAATCCCTGCATGCCCGGACAGCCGTTGGCTGTCCGGGCATGCTGGGAGTTGTAGTTTTGCAACATCTAGAGGTCCGCAGGTTGAAGACCACTGGTATAGGAGGTAATACTCACGTGTCCCCGCCGCTCTGGACCCATCACCGCTCATCACCGCTGTCCTGGATGTCGCCCTCCATCGCTGTCGCCGCGTCCCCGGGGTGTCCCCGTCGCTCCGTAACGTCTCTGCTGCCCGGTATCCTCGCTGTCCATCGCCGCCATCATGTCGCTACGCACGCCGCACCTATTGGATGATGGAACGGCGTGTGCGACGACGTGATGACGACGGAGAGTGCCAGCCATGCAGGGGATCCTGGCACGGAGCAGACACCGAGGAGGCAGGTGAGGTCCCTCCCGGTGCAGCTGGGTTAGTGCCACTTTCCCTTCAGACGTGGCGGTCAGTTTTGATCGCCACGTCTGAAGGATTAATACAGGGCATCACTGCGATCAGTGATGTCCGGTATTAGCCGCGGGTCCCGGCCTTTGATGGCCGCCGGGACCGACCTGATAGGACAGGGTTTTAATGTGTATTCGCCATATAAGACGCACCAACTTTCCCCCCCCCCAGTTTTGGGGAAGAAAAAGTGCGTCTTATACGGCGAAAAATACGGTACTTACCTCATTGCCATAAAATGTACGTTAGTGTATATGATGCTTATAAAGTCCAAAAAATTTCATAGCACTGGTAAAACCATTTCTTTATTGAGGATCCATTAAAATCGACAGGATACAGAGTGCACACCGGCATGTTCGAGGTCAGAAACCTCCCCCTCTGACGCGTTTCCGCCCTACCGGACCTTAATGATAGATACAAGGGATAGTACTGCCAGGTATTTAAGGAGCAGGTAGCTCCACCCCTATTGGGAGTGACTAAAAATAAATAAGAATTAAATAAGAACCAACACAAAGCAATACATCAAAAGAACATCAAAAAAGAAGACAAAGTTCAATAACTCATAATTATCTCTTAAGGACTCAGGGTGTACCTGTACGCCCTGAGCCCGGTCCCAGTGTTTAAAACGGGGTCACACCGTGAACCCGCATCACACCGGGCGGTCCTGACTAGTCATAGCCGGGACCCTGGGCTAACAGCGCGCGGCACCGATCGTTGTCCTGCGCGCTATTAACCCTTCAGACGCGGCGATCAAAATTGAACGCCGCGTCTGAAAGTGAAAGTAAATGGTTCCCGTCAGCTCAGTCGGCCTGATCGGGACATCACGATAAAATCGCGATGTCCCGATCAGCTAGGATGCGAGCGGAGACCCCCTTACCTTACTCTGTCGCGTCCGTTCTGGGTTTGATTGCTCCAAGCCTGAACTACAGGCTTGAGCAAGCGAGCCCATATCTCGCTGATCCATGCAAAGCTATGGCTTTGCAGGGATCAGGGTAAAAGATCAGAGTGTGCAGTGTTATAGCCACCTATGGGATAACAATGATCAGTGTGTGAAGTTATAGGTCCCTATGGGATAACAATGATCAGTGTGTGCAGTGTTATAGGTCCCTATGGGATAACAATGATCAGTGTGTGCAGTGTTATAGGTCCCTATGGGATAACAATGATCAGTATGTGCAGTGTTATAGGTCTCTATGGGATAACAATGGTCAGTGTGTGCAGTGTCATAGGTCCCTATGGGAGCTATAGCACTGCAAAAGAAAAAAGTGAAAACAAAAAGTTAATAAAGGTAATTTAACCCCTTCCCTAATAAAAGTTTGAATCTTCCCATATTCCCAAATGTTCCCATAAAAAAAACTGTGTAAATAAAAATAAACATATGTGGTATCGCCGCGTGCGTAAATGTCCGAACTATAAAAATATATCGTTAATTAAACTGCACGGTCAATGGCGTACGCGCAAAAAAATTTCAAAGTCCAACATAGCGTATTTTTGGTCACTTTTTATATCATAAAAATATGAATAAAAAGCGATCAAAAAGTTTGATCAATGAAATGGTACCGATAAAAACTTCAGAAGACTGTGCAAAAAATGAGCCCTCATATCGGCCCATACGCGGAAAAATAAAAAAGTTATTGGGGGCAGAAGATGAAAATTTTAAACGTATACATTACTGTGCATGTAGTTATGATTTTTTTCAGAAGTACGACAAAATCAAACCTATATAAGTAGGGGATCATTTTAACCATATGGACCTACAGAATAAAGAGAAGGTGTCATTTTTACCGAAATATGCACTGAGTAGAAACGTAAAAAATGAAAATGCAAAAACGGAAAAACGCTGAGTTCTTAAGGGGTTAAATCAAGCCTATGATTCATACCTTTCGGATATGAGGTATCGAACATAATTATCCAGTAACCTTCTCGGTCCAATAATTTTGAACGTCTATCTCCTCCACGTAATGGCTTAGTAACCCTTTCTATTCCAGTAATCTAAATAGTAATCCCTGTGCTTTGAGATTTACTTATGATATTTATTCCACTATGATCAATTATTTGGATGTGAAATTGGAAATCATAAACCAAAAAGTTGTTGCATCTACATTTATGAAGCCTACTGCAGGTAATTCAGTATTGCGCGCCAACTCTTGCCACCCTTAACACATCATTTGCCATATGGAGAATTTATCAGAAGTAAAAGAAATAGTTTGAAGCTCAAAGTGTTAAAGGGGTATTCCAGGTAAAAACTTTTTTATATATATCAACTGGCTCCAGAAAGTTAAACAGATTTGTAAATGACTTCTATTAAAAAATCTTAATCCTTTCAGTACTTATGAGCTTCTGAAGTTAAGGTTGTTCTTTTCTGTCTAAATCCTCTCTGATGACACCTGTCTCGGGAAACACCCAGTTTAGAAGAGGTTTGCTATGGGGATTTGCTTCTAAACTGGGCGTTTCCCGAGACAGGTGTCATCAGAGAGGACTTAGACAGAAAAGAACAACCTTAACTTCAGAAGCTCATAAGTACTGAAAGGATTAAGATTTTTTAATAGAAGTAATTTACAAATCTGTTTAACTTTCTGGAGCCAGTTGATATATATAAAAAAGTTTTTTCCTGGATAACCCCTTTAAACTATCCAAAAGATTAAAACAAAGAAATTATCCTGAAGTTCTGATAAATTCTGCCATTGACAAAGTACGTGCAATCAATAGAGAAGACCTTTTACACGATAAAAAACACAAAAAACATAAAAATCACAATACCATAACCAACAGCAACAATAAGGAGTCAGTTACTTTTGTTCCTACATACAGCAGACAATATAACAAAATTAGGAACATTGTTAATAAATATCTTCCTGTATTAGAACAAGACATTTAGGGGCATTTATGAAAGTTTGCTTAGGTAGGCTATTTTTTAGTTTTTGGTTTTTTTTTCACTTCCATTTTGCTTACGTGCGACAAATTTACTATATTGTTGCACGGCGTTAATACATTTTTCGCAGGTAAGCAAAAGCGGGCGTTTTTTTCTCACCTAAGTGAAAACAATAGTCAGTTTCTGTTATTTAAGCCAAGGTTCGGCTGGAGTATATTTAGTAGGCTTTTAAAGCCTTAGCGACTTTTTTGCAAATGTCGCGGTTGATAAATTTCTGACTATGGCAAGTCATAATTGTAAAAACGCTTATGTACGCCGATTTGAAAAAAAAATTTTTTTCTCGCTCTCGTGGCAGATTGTCGCATGAAAAAAGGCGGTGGCGCAATTGCAAATTTTTTGCGACAATTTTATGCGAAAAAACTCGGGTAAATCGGTTGATAAATGTCTGTCAATATCCTTAAAAACATTATCCATGAAGGTTGCAGATTTTCAGCTAAACACCCACCTAATTTACAATCTACATTCGCACCCTCACACGTACAAGAAAACAATACTAATAACACTTGGCTTAATATTAAGGGTGGCTTCAGATGTGGCGGTAATCGCTGCAGTTGCTGTGCGTTTATGAAACAAACCAAAGAATATAACGAATCCATTGCGGGCACATCATATACCATTTCATCTTTCATTAATTGCAATACTAACTTGGGCTATTTACTATACACCATATTTTTCGCCCTATAGGACGCACCGGCATATAAGACGCACCCAATTTTAAAGGTGCAAAATCTAGAAAAAAAAAAGATTCTGAACCCAACAGTGATCTTCAGCCAGCGGACCTCCAGATGTTGTAAAACTACAACTCCCAGCATGCCCGGACAGACGTTGGCTGTCCGGGCATGCTGGGAGTTGTAGTTTTGCAACATCTGGAGGTCCGCAGGTTGAAGACCACTGGTATAGGAGGTAATACTCACGTGTCCCCGCCGCTACAGACCCGTCACCGCTGCCCTGGATGTCGCTGCATCGCTGTCGCCGTGTCCCCGTGGTGTCCCCGACGCTCCGAACGTCTTCTTCCCCGGGATCCACGCTCTTCGTCGCCGTCATCACGTTGCTACGCACGCCGCTCCTATTGGGTGACGGGACGACGTGATGACGTCGAAGGAGAGCGCCGGCCATGCAGCGGATCCCGGCACGGAGCAGACACCGAAGAGGCAGGTAAGGTCCCTCCCAGTGTCCTGTAAGCTGTTCGGGACGCCGCGATTTCACCGCAGCGGTCCCGAACAGCCCGACTGAGCAGCCGGGTTAGTGTCACTTTCGCTTCAGACGCGGTGGTCAGCTTTGATCACCGCGTCTGAAGGGTTAATACAGGGCATCACCGCGATTGGTGATGTCCTGTATTAGCCGCGGGTCCTGGCCGTTGATGGCCACAGGGATCGCCGCGATAGGTGTGTATTCGCCGTATAAGACACACCAACTTCCCCCCCCCCCCCAGTTTTGGGGAAGAAAAAGTGCGTCTTATAAGGCGAAAAATACGGTACATTGTACTAATTGCAATTTAGGCTATGTGGGTTGTACAAGCAGACGTATTAAAGATAGACTTAGAGAACATATATACGGAGCTACTCACACTACCAGGACTGCCTTGAATGTCTCCCAAAAAAATTTCACACGTACATGCAGGCGATGTAAGTGCCCTTACGATTACTGAAATACAAAGGGTTACTAAGCCATTACGTGGAGGAGATAGACGTTCAAAATTATTGAACCGAGAAGGTTACCGAATACTTATGTTCGATACCTCATATCCGAAAGGCATGAATCATAGGCTCGATTTAATTATGAGTTATTGAACTTTGTCTTCTTTTTTTATGTTCTTTTGATGTTTTGCTTTGTGTTGGTTCTTATTTAATTCTTATTTAATTTAAGTCACTCCCAATAGGGGTGGAGCTACATGCTCCTTAAATACCTGGCAGTACTATCCCTTGTATCTATGATTAAGGCCCGGTAGGGTGGAAACGTGTCAGAGGGGGAGGTTTCTGACCTCAAACATGCCGGTGTGCACTCTCTTTGTATCCTGTCGATTTTAATGGATCTTCAATAAAGAAATGGTTTTACCAGTGCTGTGGAATTTTTTGGACTTTATTCTGGAGACAGTAAAGGAGGACTGACTGCACTTGCACGGATGAGGTGAGCGCTTCCCATTTTTTTCTTTTTGCCTATGTTCAATTTTTCCTGGTTTGCTGCTCCCTCCGATACCATTCTTAATTGCACAGGTGCTACCCGGCTGGATAGCTACCATGTCGGTAACAGATGAAGTAGCTACAATGTCTGGACTTAGAGCTGAACATATCCTCAAAAATGTGGATGATTGTACAGACAGACTTTCTAAGTTAAAAGATATAATCAAAAAGAAAGATGTCCAGACATCAGATATTGATATGGTTAAAAAAAATGTGGGAGTTGGAAAAACTTATGGAAAAGGAAATACATATATGGTGGGACCTCAGTATGACACAGAAATATATTGAACATAATTTAGTTCCAAGAGGTCTGTGCCTAAAGAAAATTCCCACTACCATATATTCAAATATTTTCATTCAAAGATGGAATGACATTTTAACGGATTCCTCCTTATGTTTAATGAAGCTTATTACAGAATTTGAGGAGGAAGCCTTGAGAAATACCTGCACCGATATTAAAAAATTACAAGAGCAACTGCAATGTTATGAAACTAATAAAACTTTTCAAGAACTGGGCATGTCTATTAAAGACAAAATTACAGAAATGGAGGACATTATTGTAAAGGTGAAAACCAGCAAATTTGAAAAATTTCAACCAAGATTGATCGTCAAATATTCAAAAAATCTACTGAAAAATTACAAAATAAACTCTAGTCAGAAAAATTTTATTTTCAGCCAAACTGAAACTGAAGATGATACAACAGATGACCACAGTCAAGTCTCAGACATATCCACAGATAATGAAACTAATGGAAAAAACATGAAAAATACGTCTTATTATTCTAAACCCAAACGCAATTATGGGAAAAAATTAAATGAAAAAAAAAAAAAGCCTTCAAAAAACGCACAAGACGAGGAGGCAGAAAACGGCACAAGAAGATACTCCCAACGTGTGAAAGGCAAATACAAACAGAGAAAAATGTGGTCAAATCTTATATCATATCTGATGCCCAAGTAAATTTACTTTCTAAAGGTCTTTCTTATGTTCCGAATTATAATTTTGATCTTTATCAAACCATTAAAGATATCAATCGATTCTCCAGGCTCCTCACTGTGAAAAGACATTTTTTTTAAGATAAAGCACAGGAAACGCAGTGAGCCTCCTTATCATCTGAACTGTCTCCAGAAACAATGTCGGAAAAAATGTTCAAGATTGCATTGTGCTTAATACTTTATCATCTCTGAATGATGAAGTACTAAATGAAGACAAAATAGAAGAAAAAAATATCCGACATTTAAAAATCCGTAATTTTATCCAATTCAGTCCAGATGTGAGGTGTTAGATCGTTTTCCAAAACTCGTATATGACGAACTTGCTACACTGTATCGAGAGACAAAAAAACAATCAAGAGAGAAGACAACATAAAGGAAACTTATCTAAAGCTGAAAAAAACGCTATGTCCGAACTGAAAACAAATGAAGATTTATTGGTAAGATCGGCCAATAAAGGTGGAGCCGTGGTGCTGTTAAATAAAGAACTTTACATCAAGCTAAATGAAGAAATGCTGAATGACGAAAGGACTTATGAAATCCTTCAAAAAGACCCCACCACTGACTATCAACTCAGCCTTAAAACTTTCTTGAAGGAGGGTCTTGCATTAACGCTTCTTACCCAGAAAGAATTAGATTTTTTGTTTAATGCTACCCCTGTAACCTACATTTTTCATTCTTTGCCAAAAATTCATGAGCCAATTTCCGCCACCTTTAAGACCAATGGTGGTGGGGATTGGCTCTTTAAATGAATCTTTGTGCGAATGGGTTGACCAATTTTTACAACCTCTCGTTAAGCGTACCTACAGGTATATTAGAGATACCAAGCATCTGCTTGGTACTCTTGATACTGTACAATGGCAGTCTCATTACAACTGGTTAACATGTGACATTGAAACTCTTTATACTTGTATTTCCCATAACCTCGCACTGATAGCTATTGAATACCATCTTGACAAATACTCCAACTACACCCCTGATTTGAAAATGTTTATTCTTAGGGTGCATCCACATCATGATTTTACCATCCTACTTCTTCTCAAGATTTTTAACTTTGAAATCGTACAAATCTGCGCGCCAAGTCATATCCATTGAACTCCATTCATTAATGATAGACAACAAATGCATCAGTTTTGATCCGCTTCCGATTTTGCACGATTTAAGTTTGGAGGTAAAATTGTGGTTGACCACGATTTTTCATCCAGATTCAAAATCGGATCGAAATAGTGTCCAATTTTTTATTATTGATGTTTATGTAAATCACATGGAATCGTGTGACTGTGCGATTCTATAAGATTATTCGCAGACGATTTTTGTTGTACACATGCGCAGTAGACTTCAAAACACATACACTTTGAATATATAACATTTTATTGTCATTGACATACATATAAATTTTAAAAACAGGATCAGATTTTTATTGAAATTCGGATGGAATTTTCACGCGTCAGAGGGGGAGGTTTCTGACCTCAAACATACCGGTGTGCACTCTGTTTGTATCCTGTCAATTTTAATGGATCTTCAATAAAGGAATTGTTTTACCAGTGCTGTGGAATTTTTTGGACTTTATTCTGGGGACAGTGAAGGAGGACTGACTGCACTTGTACGGAGGAGGTGAGCGCTTCCCAATTTTTTCTTTTTGCCTATATATAATGCTTATATATATAATGGTCAGTAGTCAAAAATATAATATTATTGTGTAGTCATTAGAAAGTATATAATTTCATGCACAGGAAGTCAGTAAAAATACAAACTAGTCAGTAATGTACATACAGGCCCTCATTTATGTTAGGATTCGGCAGGCTGGATGTGGATCCTCTGTGTCAGCGAGGGATTGGCGTGGACCGTACCGGTGGACCGGTTCTAAGTTGCTACTGGTATTCACCAGAGCCCGCCGCAAAGCGGGATGGTCTTGCTGCGGCGGTAGCAACCAGGTCGTATCCACCGGTTACGGCTCAACCTCGCTGACTGCTGAGAAGGCGTGGGACAGAAGGACTAGACAGAGGCAAGGTCAGACGTAGCAGAAGGTCAGGGCAGGCGGCAAAGTTCGTAGTCAATGGTAAAGGCAGAAGGTCTGGAAACACTGGTATGGCAATCACAGGAAACGCTTTCTCTAGGCACAAGGGCAACAAGATCCGGCAATGCAGGGAAGGGGAAGTGAGGTTATAAAGGCGTGGAGCAGGTGGAAGCTAATTACACTGATTGGGCCAGGCACCAATTAGTGGTGCACTGGCCCTTTAAATCTTAGAGAGCTGGCGCGCGCGCCCTAGAGAGCGGAGCCGCGCGCGCCAGGAAGTGACAGCCGGGGAACGGGACAGGTAAGTGGATTGGGATGCGATCCGCGAGCGGGCGCGTACCGCTATGCGAATCGCATCCCCGTCGGCAGTGTCAGTGCAGCGCTCCCGGTCAGCGGGTCTGACCGGGGCGATGCAGAGAGGAGAACGCAGGGACCCGGAGCGCTCTGCGTAACAGTACCCCCCCCCCCCTTATGTCTCCCCCTCTTTTTGTCTGATTGTCTCTTCATATGAGACGAGGACATTGGGAGCGATTCTTGAGTTTCCTTCCGGATGACAGAGAAGTCCTGAGTAACTTCATCAATTGCAGGCAATCCAGAAGAAGTGGGAATGGGGAGGGGGGGAAGAGGGTGAAGCTTGCCAAGGGGCAGAGTGTTACCAGGAAGGGGGCTATGAGGAGGCAAAATCCCAGCTTGCTTTTTGCCGAAAATATCCTGGTAAGCCTTGGGAGGAGCCGGTATGGGTGGAACCTCAGGAGTTAGACAAGTGACAGCAGATGTGAGGCATCGTTTGTGACAAGAAGGACCCCCAACTCTTGATCTCCCCGGTGGTCCAGTCAAGGGTAGGAGAATGACGTTGGAGCCATGGCAGACCGAGGAGGACTTCAGAGGTGTAGTTGGGCAGAACAAAAAATTCAATTTTTTCGTGATGCGGTCCAATGCTCATAAGCAGGGGTTCTGTGCAGTAACGCACAGTGCAGTCCAATTTTACTCCGTTGACAGAAGAAATGTAGAGCGGCTTGACGAGACGGGTCACTGGGATGCTGAACCTATTAACAAAAGAGGCCAAAATAAAATTTCCCGCAGAACCAGAGTCCAAGAAGGCCACAGTTGAGAAGGAGGAATTGGCAGAAGGAGAAATCCGCACGGGCACAGTGAGACGTGGAGAAGCAGACTTCACATCAAGAGACGCCACTCCCACGTGAGCTGGGTGCGTGCGTTTCCCAGATGCGGAGGACGAATAGGGCAATCCACTAGGAAATGTTCGGTACTAGCACAGTAGAGGCATAAATTCTTATCTCTGCGACAAGACCTCTCTTCATGGGTCAGGCGAGACCGATCCACTTGCATAGCCTCCTTGGCGGGAGGCACAGGGGTAGACTGCAAAGGATTCCGGGAGAGAGGTGCCCAGAGATCAAGGTCCTTTTCCTGGCGGAGCTCCTGGTGTCTTTCAGAAAAACGCATGTCAATGCGGGTGGCCAAATGGATAAGTTCATGCAGGTTGGCAGGAATTTCTCGTGCGGCCAGCACATCTTTGATGTTACTGGATAGGCCTTATTTGAAGGTCGCGCAGAGGGCCTCATTGTTCCAAGATAATTCAGAGGCGAGGGTACGAAATTGAATGGCGTATTCGCCCACAGAAGAATTTCCTTGGACAAGGTTCAACAAGGCAGTTTCGGCAGAAGAGGCTCGGGCTGGTTCCTCGAAGACACTACGAACCTCAGCGAAGAAGGACTGAACAGTGGCAGTGACAGGATCATTGCGGTCCCAGAGCGGTGTGGCCCATGACAAGGCCTTCCCAGACAGGAGACTAACTACGAAAGCCACCTTAGACCGTTCTGTGGGGAATTGGTCCGACAACATCTCCAAGTGTAGGGAACATTGAGACAGGAAACCACGGCAGAGTTTAGAGTCCCCATCAAATTTGTCGGGCAGAGACAAGCGGAGGCTAGGAGCGGCCACTCGCTGCGGAGGAGGTGCAGGAGCTGGTGGAGGAGATGGTTGCTGTAGCTGTGGCAGAAGTTGCTGTAGCATGGCGGTCAACTGCGACAGCTGCTGTCCTTGTTGGGCGAACTGTTGTCCTAGTTGCGCTATCTGTTGAGATTGCTGGGCGACCACCGCGGTAAGGTCAGTGACAACTGGCAGCAGGACCTCAGCGGGATCCATGGCCGGATCTACTGTTAGGATTCGGCATTCTGGATCGTACAGGTGGACCGGTTCTAAGTTGCTACTGGTATTCACCAGAGCCCGCCGCAAAGCGGGATGGTCTTGCTGCGGCGGTAGCAACCAGGTCGTATCCACCGGTAACGGCTCAACCTCGCTGACTGCTGAGAAGGCGTGGGACAGAAGGACTAGACAGAGGCGAGATCAGACTTAGCAGAAGGTCAGGGCAGGCGGCAAGGTTCGTAGTCAATGGTAAAGGCAGAAGGTCTGGAAACACTGGTATGGCAATCACAGGAAACGCTTTCTCTAGGCACAAGGGCAACAAGATCCGGCAATGCAGGGAAGGGGAAGTGAGGTTATAAAGGCGTGGAGCAGGTGGAAGCTAATTACACTGATTGGGCCAGGCACCAATTAGTGGTGCACTGGCCCTTTAAATCTTAGAGAGCTGGCGCACGCGCACCCTAGAGAGCGGAGCGTGCCAGGACGTGACAGCCGGGGAACAGGACAGGTAAGTGGATTGAAATGCGATCCGCGAGCGGGCGCGTCCCGCTATGCGAATCGCATCCCCGTCGGCAGTGTCAGTGCAGTGCTCCCGGTCAGCGGGTCTAACTGGGGCGCTGCAGAGAGGAGAACGCCGCGAGCGCTCTGGGGAGGAGCAGGGACCCGGAGCGCTCGGCGTAACAATTTATTATTGCAAACCCGACATGTTTTGTCGGGTTGTGCGCCAGATTCTGTCGCCTTGCGCTAGAAATTCTGTCTGCGCCAGATCTCGTGCCAGAATTTGCGCCAGAATTGAAAAAACCCCAACTAACTCTCCATTTTGCTAAGAAAACCCGAAAAAGGGCGTGCTTGCCGGGGAAAGGGGGCGTGTTCCTGACATTTTCACAAAAACCCAACATATTTACTAAGGTTTCCACATAAAATGTGGTGGATTTGAGCTGAGGAAAAACCAGACAGATCAGAGCATGTGTAAAAAAAGCAAAGTGTAGGGAAAGTGGAAAATGTAGGGAAACCTTAGTAAATACCGTGTAAATTGTAGGGAATTAAAACCCACAACGAAACCTACACTCCACTCTTAGTAAATCAGGCCCACGAAGTATCGTGTACAAAAATGATCATATGTCATATTCCGTTAGGACTGTAGCTATATAGTCAATGTATATTCAGTCCACATCAGCCTATAAAATGTGTCATGTCTAATGTCTATTATTTCCTATGCACAGGGTTCTCTTGTGGCCAGAGAGATCACCTGAAGGTCATAAGTAGCACATAAAAGTGGCAGAGCTATTGTGTACATATGTATTGTACAATGTCAATATCACTGCTTATCAAATGTTATGGGGAAAAGTAGCTTACATGCCGATGGGCCCCAGTTAGCACAGGCATCAGGGTAGAGAGCCTCAGGCAGCCCGATCCATACTAACTATAACCAAGCAGTTGAAAAATCAGAAGAACCTCATATAAAATTGTTGTTGATTTCACCCTAGTTCAAGCAACCAAAAATGCCACATGAACTCTTTTCTTCAGTTCATCAGCCCTGTGCAGGACATTCACTAAAACTGCCCCAGGAACTGTTTACTCTTGTTTTGGGCCAGTGGCCTATTCCCTCACCCATCTTCAAGGACCTTATGCCAAGGATGGTTTCCTTTAAGAAGGGGAGTTTGTGGTGGCCCAGTACAGAAGTGGCCCTTCTGTATACCTTTCAGGTGGACTCAGTCCCAGTCCCTTGGCCCCACACTCCTCAGGACTCTTGTCACACTATGGTTCATATAAAGGGTTAATGTGTTGTATTTAAGTGAATATGTCTTTAAGTCCTGTTGCTAAGTCATGTAACCAGGGAAGGTGTCAGAAACCAGGTGACTTGTGGGTGACCTATGGGAGTCCTCCAAATTGCTCCCTTATATACTTGGGAGGAGCTAGCCTAGTAAGATGAGTTTAGACCTTGCTGAGGAGCAGTACAGTCAAGACCTGAGAGTGTCTGATGTCCTAAGGGAGACGAAGGCATTACCACGCAGCCACGCTTTCATCAACAGTGTACCCCTTCAGGTGAAAGTCAAAACCTGGTAAGCAACCACAGGGGAGAAGTCTAGTCAGTCATAGTCAAGTCTATAAAGCCTGCTAAAGTCAGCGTGGGATTGCATAATTAAGTCCAAGTCCACTACAAGTCCCAGCGAGCCCGCAAGTCTCCTAAAGTCACTGGTCATCTCCTTGGGCCTAATGGAGCTGTAAAGGCTATTCCATCTGTCTACCTCAGTAAAGCTGTGATTGTTCCGTAACCTTGCATTGGAGTGATTATTTGCCCAGGAACCAGCAGCCATACCTCAGTGGTGTAGAGGATAACCACGCCCTGGCGACATGAACACAAGGGGTTAATGCCATCTGCCCTTTCATCGCACCCTCACCACAGATCTGAGGAGAAAGCAGAGATGTAAGGAGAGAGCTAAAAGCTTAAGGGGTTAAAGGCTGCATCAGATTAATGGAGACATGTGAAGCCTCAGTAAATAATCAGCGAGCACAGAGATTGGCGCACGTTATTGGGACCTGCTCCTCCCATCTGATAAGTACTTTACCTGGTAACGCTGATTTCTTTCCTGATCTCTACGGGCTCCGCCTTAGCTGCACGTTCCGATGCTTGTGTGAAAAGGCGTATAGTGTCCTGAGGAAGAAAAGAACTATGGGGGAGATTTATCACAACCTGTCCAGATGAAAAGTTGCCCATAGCAACCAATCAGCTTGCTTCTTTAATTTTTAACAAGGCCTCAGCAAAATGAAAGAAGCAATCTGATTTGGTTGCTATAGGCAACTTTTCCTTTGCACAGTTTTTGATAAGTCTCCCCCATTGTTCCTGAATATGGCCAGCCTGGTGAAATGGGCCGGACTGTCCGAACCCAACTCCTCATTGCTCCTCCAGTGCATGAAGGTATGAGCACTGCTGACTACTGTACAATACTGTACATTGTGCACAAGCCTGCAGAGCAGGAGGTATGGAGACACCTCTCTTATTAGAGTCAGTCCGGGGGAGGGGTAGGACGGCGCCCAAACCGATCCGTCTACTGGACCGGACATTTCTGCCACCCACATAGTCTTTTCTCTATGAGTCCTCAGTGACCTGACTTCCACCCTGTCCAGGGGTCATAATTCCTCCTCCACAGGTGTCGGGGGAGGGAGAAAACCCAATAGACCCTATTAAAGTCAATGGTGTCCGTCATGCATGCAGCGGAGCGTCTGACCTTCAACACAGATAGGAACTCCGCCTCAAAGGAGTTATCCTAAAATTACAGGTTACCCCTTCTCTGTGGGATAGGAGCCCCATCAATCTGAGATTAGGTGTCGGTAACTGGAGTGGCAGGGTGCGTGCTCGGCCATATATCCTTTTACTTTCTATGGGATTCTGAACATCGCCATTCACTCCCCTGACGAAAAACCTTTGTTCATGTCATCTGTGTTATTGGACGCCACCAATTAGCTAGTTATCCCCTATTTTGTATCATATTAATTGTGATACCCCTGTAATGGTTTCTCGCACATTTGGAAGGACATTCCCTGACCCTGGGACTCTGCACTCACCCAAGTGAGGGTTAACTAATCCAGGAGAAATACGGAGTATGCGTTGACACTCAGTGTACTGGAGCAGGGCCTCCTGCGAATCCCCAAAAAATTTGATTCTGATGACTTCAAATATTCAGGGAAATTCTGCGTAAAATTGGACTAGTTAAGAATGGCCCATCTTTAGCTTCCTCTACGTTCACCCCTGTGTACCTCTTACTTACAGCAATACAGCCACACTGGGGCGCTATAATCTTCAAGATGTCTACCCTTCATTTCCTGTAGGACTCCCTGGGGGTTCACATGACTGACGAGGAAGCTCTGAAGAATTTCCAAATAAAGTTTGAAGCCGCCATTCGCAACGACTGGAAGGTGAAACTGAGCCGGTGGGCGCACAACTTATCCGCAGACAAGCGCTAGTGTTTGTAGCAGCTTCATGGATCCCGTGTCCTGTACTGTACTGCCACGTGCAATGTTTTATACGCCTGTTATTTATGGGAGTTCATTCCTTTATCTTATAGTTGGCTTTTATTATTGTGACACTTTTCACACTTTGTACATTTTATAAGAACAGAGAAGTAGAAATGTTCAAATTTTATTTAAAAAAATCTGTTTAATCCGGGTTGTCTTTATCAATGTCCAGTCGCTGACTATTGTGTAGATATATAGTTATTCTGGGGGGTTGTCACTTTGAGGTGAGGGGTCAAACTAAAGATGTGTACAACACAGATATTTTAAAGGGATATTTCACTATAAAACATCTTATCCCCTATCCAAAGGACATAGTATAGAGTGTATACTCTGCCACTCACTGTACAGGAGCCGCCTTTGACAGGAGTCCCCGCTCATGTGTCGAATTTGAAAAAAATCTACCTAAAAAAAATTTGGGGAGATTTGCTCATCTCTAGCAGCTAGTTCTCCTCAGTATCTGATGTCCGGCGCCCATCAAGGTCTGAATCAGATTTGGTTTCTTTAGAATAAATTTGCTTGTCCCTACCGGCTGCCAAAAAAAAACGACTTGCACAGTGAAGGGCAGGATAACGGGGTCTGCCGCCGGGAGCTCGCTCTGAAGCCCCTCTGTGACTGCTATACGCCCCGTGTGACCCTGCCGTAAAGTGGATTTACACTGAAATCGATCTGTCGAAAACTGACCCCTGGATATTATACTGTACTCCGCGGTCACGTGTATAGGTGTTCAGTGCTTACACTATCTCTAGAACATTTTCCACCAATGGCAGCACTGTGCACAACAGTCATTTGTCTGAGGCTGTTTCCGCAGCTCAGGGCTCCGAATATGTACAATTACTTCTTAGCGTCTCAGCTGGTGTACGCGGCCTGGTGGATTGATCTGGATCTCTCCAACGTGACAAGAGCGCTGGCTGGTGCCATCATGGGTCCGTATGAGAAATTAATGGGGTATTCCAGGTTTATACATCTTATCCCCTATCCAAAGGATAGGGGATAAGATGTATGATCGCAGGGGTCCCGCCGTTGGGGACCCCCGCGATCTCGGTGCAGCCCCCCGGCATTCTGTGCTAGACGCTGCTTCCGAGACGGGGACATGATGTAACGGTCACACCACGCCCCCTCCATTCATGTCTTTAGACTTGAATGGAGGGGGTGTGGCGTGATGTCACGTCCCCATCTTGGAAGCAGCGCCCGGCAGAATGCCAGGGGCTGCACCGAGATCGCGTCCCCAGCAGCGGGACCCCTGCGATCATACATCTTATCCCCCTATTCTTTGGATAGGGGATAAGATGTATAAACCCCGAATACCCCTTTAACTTATGTACTGTATAGGTATACTCCTTCTTCCTCCTTGTTGACTCCTATTAAGACTGTGGTAGCGTTTTGGTCGGTGTTCTCTGGGCACTTCCCACAGACAGCTATTTCTCCCATAGCACCTCTGTGGGGGGACCCTCATTTGGAACACCTGCAGGGTTGGGGGCGGCTGGGTTTTGGAGTGCTCATGGGGTCAATTTTCTATGCACTTGTTTAGGGAGATTCATTCCTTGCCTTGGAGTGCCCATTTCCGGTATCTTCAGCTGAGACATGCGGTTCATGTGCATGAGGTGGAGTTGCTCCTGGGTTCTGCCGACCTCTCCAAGTCGGTGACGCAGGCGTATGCCCTGCTTCAGTCTACTGGTCCTGATCCTTTTGCCTTAGCTTATCTGAAGTGGGTGGAGGATATGCCTGAGCTCTCGGAGGAGCAGTGGAAAGGGGTTGCTTTGACATATTATGCCATGGTGGTTACTGCCCGAGATATTTTTATTCAGTCACATTTTCTCGGACAGTATATACTAAGCAGATTGAGTACCTCCAACTCAGCTTTTTCATTATTTTTTCCATCTCAATTACATCCCTGTTTGACTCTTTCATATCGGTCATACACACAAAGAAGAGACGTTTTGGCACAGCTATATGAGGAAGGGTCAGACTTCACTGCAGTTGCTGCAGTAAAGGGAACATAGATGTCAGTGAAGGTATGTCCGTAATGCGAGATGGCTCGTGTGTCTAGATGGTGCTTCTCGTACATATGCACGTCCACAAATTTCATCCAAACAGAGATAATGAAAAGAACGGAGCACTCACCTCCAACGTTGCAACACGAATAGCTTCTTTATTACTCACTTAAAACCGGACATTGAGGGAGACAGACAGGTGAAACAAACAGCGGGGGGTTTCACATCACAACAGGTAACGGAACCGTATCGCGCCTTTGCGCTTCGTCAGGCCCGAGGGTCCTGATAAAGCGTAAAAGGTGTGATATGGTTCAGAGGGGCCTGACGAAGCGCAAAGGCATGATATGGTTCCCTGAGGGGCCTGACGAAGCGTAAAAAGGCACGAAGCAGTTCCGAGGGGCCTAGCGAAGCGCAAAGGCGTGATACGGTTTCCTGAGGGGCCTGACGACGCGCAAATGCGCGATACGGTTCCCTGAGGGGCCTGACGAAGCGCAAAGGCGTGATACGGGTCCCTGAGGGGCCTGACGAAGCGCAAAGGCGCGATACGGTTCCCTTAGGGGCCTGACGAAGATCTAAGGCGTGATACGTTTCCCTGAGGGGCCTGACGAAGCGCAAAGGCGCAATACGGTTCTGTTGCGATATCAAACCCCCGCTGTTTGTTCCACCTGTCTGCCTCCCTCAATGTCCGGTTCTAAGTTAGTTATAAAGAAGCTATTCATGTTACAACGTTGGAGGTGAGTGCTCCGTTCTTATCATATCTTTCTTTCATATCGGTGTTACTCCTTCAGATATGTTTTCGCTTTATGATTGATAGAGGGTTGTTTATGCATGCGGTGTGGAGTTGCCCTTGTGTTAATCCCTTTTGGAGAGAAATTATGCGGTTTCTGGCAGATTAATGGTTTAGAGTCGGGTTCCCATAGGCGTATTCTCATCCGATTTCTCTTGTTCTGTGCCCGTAAGGTGGTGATTATGCCTGGAAAGATACTTCTACCCCTCCTATCTCTTGCTGGTTCAACATGGAAATAAATATGTTCCGCTATATCGAACCCTGTATATCAGTCGTAAGTGCCCCAAGAAATTTGATAGGGTTTGGATGCCTAGGTTGAAATTGGGGGAGTTGGTTGTCCCTTCAGAGCGAGTGGGATCCCTGCTGTAGGTGGAGGTTGTTGTTGGTGTTTATGCTGGAAGGAAGGAGGGTGCTCTGGGGGTATGTATGGCGTGTGCTTGTGTCTTGGGCGGTTCTGCTCCAGGGGCCTCATGATTGGCCTGGTTCCTGCATTATACTTTAGTTTGAACAGAGCATATTTACTTACGTGGTTGTCTGTTTATCCTGTTTCTATTTATCTCTGTATGATCTGGATTATATCCTGTTTAGTTTGGGTGCGCTTGTGGTGGTCTCTGGAGTGTTCTTGTGTTACGTTTTTCCAAAATGCCATAAATAAATACTTTAAAAAAAAGTTTCTGCCGCACAGCACATTTTCGCAAAAAAACGCAGTGGACAGATGTTGGCAGGGAGTCAATAGGGAATTATTTGGCGTATTTGGCTTTTTTTCTCTCAACTTCGGTTTTAGGCAGCATGCTGAAACTACAGCGTTTCAGGGGTGTCAAAGCGGCAGGACCCCCGCAGTAAGACATCTTATCCTCTATCCTTTGAATAGGGGATAAGATGTCTAAGGTCGGAATATCCCTTTAACGTTGACATATTTTGTCGAAGCCTGTGGGTCTGGTCTGTGTTTTTTTTAATAAAAGTTTTTTTTTATTGGCGTAGAACATACAGCAATGACTTTTACAAAGAAAAACGACACATGAAAACAGCCAACATGGTGCACAGAAATGGTTACACTGCATGTGAAGATAACGCCAAAAGCATACACTGTGCCTCCATTTTTTTAAATTTATAACGAGTCAACAGGGCAAATATTAGGTTAATGTCATATCAACAAAACAACATCACGGATTCTCTCATGACGTCTCTTAAAAGGGTACTCCGCCCCTAGACATCAATACAATCAGGACCAGCTTCTCATAAAGGATTGGCTAATATATGGATATGGGCAGGGTACCCGCAGTCAGTGGAGATGTGGTCACACAGAGAGGGCATGTGAATTGCTGCAGAATGATGGCATGAGAGAACAAAACAACAATATAACAAGGAAACCGTAAACCAATGAAGGGACAAGTCCCACCGTGTTTCAATTCGGACCTCACTTTTTTCTCCAATGATTTGGAGGGACACACTGAACCCCTATTAATAGAAAAATAAGGCAACATTCAGATCGGGCGCTCAGTTGGGGAGCGCTCTAGGACTATGGTGCAAAAACCCAGGTAGTCAGAAGAAAAGAGGAGGAAAAGGGAAGAGGGAGGAAGGAGAGAGAGGGGGTGTTTGAAGGGAGGGGAAAAAAGGGGGGGGGTGGGGATGAAAAGGGTTAACGAAGTATTATACCCCAGAGGGTGTCACTAGTGTGGAGAGGGAAGGCATCATAAAACTTATCACTATAAAACCGCATAAGTTCCAAACTAGAGCTGAAGGGTAGGCAATTCCCCTGGAATAAACAATGGTGACTACGACATAGAAGATACATCACTAGTCCAGGGGTCCCGGGCAGCTCAACGCGTTCTAAACAGGGGCAGCATAACGCCAAAATAACAAACATTCAGACACTGTACACTTCAATCCCCGGAACTATCCGATGAACCATTCTTCTCCGTCCTTCTTCTCTTCTGGTACATTCTGGTGGTGGTGTCCATTTCCTCCCCAGAATAAAGATACGCCACTGCTGCTTCTGGGGTAGAGAAGATTTCGGAGGAGCCGTCTGGTTTGAAGATTTTCAGCACAGCCGGGTACTGAAGTGCAAAACGAATTTGCCGCTTGACTAGCATGGAACAGAGAGGTGCGAACGCCTTGCGGCGCTTGTATACTTCCACCGAGTAGTCTCCAAAAAGGAGAATCCTGGAGCCATGTAGTTCAATTGGAGCGGATTTCTTTTTGAAAGTGCGGAGGAGTAAGTCCTTATCCTCAAAATTAAGGAAGCGGGCAACAACTTGGCGCGGTCGCGGGATCTGGTTTGCGCGTTGCCAGTACTTCGGTGGTGGGGGCCCCACTCTGTGGACCCCCTCAATAATATACCCTCCATCTAGCCCTAGGGCCTTGGGCAATTCAATGGAGCAGAGCTGGGCCAGTTGCGATGGTGGGAATGATTCAGGCAGCCCCACTAACCTCAGGTTGTTGCGTCTCCCTCGATTTTCAAGATCATCCATCTTGTCGGTTAAATATTGGCTGTTTTTTTGCAGCATGCGGACTTCTGTTTTTACATCCGCCATCTCATCCTCTAATATTCAATAAGAAGAGGGTCATGTGACACATCAAACTTATTGGGAATTTCACAACAAAAACAATGATGTGCTTGGTTTTAACGTAACGTTATTCTTTCATGAGTTATTTACAAGTTTCGGACCACTTATAAAATGTGTTCCATGTGCTGCCCATTGTGTTGGATTGTCAATGCAACCCTCTTCTCAATATATTGCTATATACTACTATATACACCGCAGGAGAAATGCTAGCACAGGCTTCCAGTATCCGTATACACTGCTATATACTACTATATACACCGCAGGAGAAATGCTAGCACAAGCTTCCAGTATCCGTATACACTGCTATATACTACTATATACACCGCAGGAGAAATGCTAGCACAGGCTTCCAGTATCTGTATACACTGCTATATACTACTATATACACCGCAGGAGAAATGCTAGCACAGGCTTCCAGTATCCGTATACACTGCTATATACTACTATATACACCGCAGGAGAAATGCTAGCACAGACTTCCAGTATCCGTAGTTTCAGGTGCTGCACATCCCGTATCTTCACAACATAGACAATTGCCTTCAGATGACCCCAAAGAAAAAAGTCTAAGGGGGTCAGATCGGGAGACCTTGGGGGCCATTAAACTGGATATGCGAAATTGCTACATGATGATGTGTTTCCCTCTTTATGCCCTGAAGCTGCACGTTCCCTGAGTTTTTCCAGCAAGATGGTGCACCACCACATTATGGGTGTCAGGTCCGAGCATTCCTAGATGAAGTTTCCTGGAAAGTGGATTGGTCCTCGTGGGCCAGTTGAATGGCTCCCAAGGTCTCCTGATCTGACCCACTTAGACTTTTATCTTTGGGGTCATTTGAAGGTAATTGTCTATGCTGTGAATTAGGGATCGACCGATTATCGGTATGGCCGATATTATCGGCCGATAATCACGATTTTGGGCATTATCGGTAATTACCGGTGTATATAGTAGTATATAGCAGTATATAGAGAAGAGGGTTGCATTGACAATCCAACACAATGGGCAGCACATTGAACACATTTTATAAGTGGTCAGAAACTTGTAACTAACTCATGAAAGAATAAAGTTGCGCTAAAACAAAGCACATCATTGTTTTTCTTGTGAAATTCCCAATAAGTTTGATGTGTCACATGACCCTCTTCCTATTGAGAAAACAAAAGTTGGATTCAAAATGGCCGCCATGGTCACCACCCATCTTTAAAAGTTTCCCCCCTCACATATACTAATGTGCCACAAACAGGAAGTTAATATCACCAACCATTCCCATTTTATTAAGGTGTATCCATATAAATGTACCAATATATACAACCTATATCCACTACCCTCCATATACCAATATATACAACCTATATCCACTACCTCCATATACCAATATATACAACCTATATCCACTACCCTCCATATACCAATATATACAACCTATATCCACTACCCTCCATATACAACCTATATCCACTACCCTCCATATACCAATATATACAACCTATATCCGCTACCGTTCATATACCCGACGCACGTTTCAAATCTTCATCAGGAAGCAACAGGGTGAGGATCTAAAACGTGCGTCAGGGTAGAGAGATCCCCATATTGTATGGACCTACAGAATAATGATAATGTGTTAATTTTACCGTAAAGTGCTCTGCGTATAAACATAATCTCTCTAAAGTTGTAAAATGTCATTTTTTGGATTTATATTCATTTTGGATTTCTATAAAATTTTGCCCCACAAATAATTTTGTTTTGTTTCACCGTAGTTTTTGTGGTAAAATCAGTGATGTCATTACAAAGTACAATTAGTGGCGCAAACAACAACCACACAAGCCTCATGTGGGTCTGTAGAGGGAAATTAAAGGGGTACTACACTCACCCAGAGTTTGGAAGATTTAGTTCCGAACGCTGGGTGCGGGCTTCAGGGGTCACCACACCCCCTTGTGATGTCACGCTCCTCATGATGTCATGCCCCACCCCCTCAATGCAAGTCTATGGGAGGGGGCGTGACGGCTGAACCTCATGAATATTTGCACCAACCTATGCTTAGGGGCACCTGGGACAATTTATGCGCCCAAGCTAAGCAAAAAAAAAAAAGGATCTGCCTTCAATGATAAATGTCCCTGTATAAAATGAGTATTCTTAAAATTGTCATCTGCTGACCCCTATAGCTCTTTAACCCCTTAAGGACCACAGGTTTTTTCATTTTTGCACTTTCATTTTCCCTCACCTTCTAAAAATCATAACGCTTTCAATTTTCTACCTACAAACTTATATGAGGGCTTGTTTTTTGCGCCACCAATTTTACTTTGTAATGACATAAATTATTTTACCACAAAATCTACGGCGAAAGCAGAATAAATAATATTTGTGGGGCTAAATTGAAAAAAAAATAAATAAACATTTTGCAACTTTTGGGGGCTCCCGCTTCTACGCAATGTACTTTTCGGTAAAAATGACGCCTTGGGGAGATTTATCATCGTTGCTTTGGTAAGCAAGTGCTGTAGGCATTTTTTTGTTTTGCTTATGTATGGCACATTTATCATACTATCACAGAGGGGTTGATAAATTTGGCTCACATAAACAAAAATTAATAAAGACTTCAGAACACAAATTTGTAGCTTTGAAAAAAATGTGTGTGTGTATATATATGTGTTTATTACATTTTTTTAACCACTTTTTTCCCCCTAAATGTACTAACAATTTTTTTTTTTAACTTCTCATTTCAGATCCGTGTATCCTGTGGATTACTTTAGATTTGGAGGACTACGGTGACCGGTGTTTTTTTGTTTTTTTTTGTTTAATGTTAATAAAATGGTTAACGAGGGCTTTTGGGGGGGGTGTTTTTTTTGGAATTTTTTTTTAAACGTGTTGTGTTTTTTGAAATTTACTTTACAGGCTTAGTAGTGGAATTCGTCTTATAGAGGGAGTTCATTACTAAGCCTGGCTTAGTGTTAGCCACAAAAACAGCTAGCGCTAACCCACAATTATTACCCCGGTACCCACCGCCAGAGGGGTGCCAGGAAGAGTCAGTACCAACAGGCCCAGAGCGTCAAAAATGGTGCTCTTGGGCCTAGGCGGTAACAGGCTGGCTTTATTTAGGCTGGGGAGGGCCAGTAACAAAGGTCCTCGCCCACCCTGGTAACATCAGGCTGTTGCTGCTTGGTTGGTAATTGTGAGAATAAAAATAGGGAGAATCTTTTTTTTTTTTTTGCATAATAAATAATTATAAAAAAAAAAATAAAAAAAACGCATAGGGTCCCCCCTATTTTTAGCCAAATACCAACCAAGCAGCAACAGCCTGATATTACCAGGGTGGGCGAGGACCATTGTTACTGGCCCTCCCCAGCCTAAATAACGCCAGCCTGTTACCGCCTAGGCCTTTGGTACCGGCTCTTCCCTGTGCCGGTGATTCACGGGGTAATAATTGGGGGTTAGCGCTAGCTGTAATTTGGGCTAATAGGGAAGCCCGGCTTAGTAATGGACTCCGTCTATAAGACAGCTTCCACTATTAAGCCTGTCAAGTAAATTTAAAAAAACACAACACGTTTAAAAAAAAAATGATTCCAAAAAAACACTCCCCCACAAGACTGTGTTAACCATTTTATTAACATTAAACAGAAAAAAAAAAAAAATGCTGATCATCGATGCAGTCCACTGAACCCGAAGTAGTCCACAGGATACACGGATCTGAAATGAAAAAAAAAAAAGAAAAATAGGTTAATACATTTATTGTCACACGCCCGTGCATCTCCCATGCCGCACTACTACTCCCGGCATGCCTTTACTGACAGGGAGCTGTAGTCATGTGGTGTGGGAGATGTGCGGGCGAGCGACAAGCTTGTCACCTATCAACCCCCCCCCCCCATGACTACAACTCCCAGCAGACTGGGAGTTGTAATAGTGCAGCAGGGGGCGGGTGACAATCTTGTCACCTGCCCCACAACTACAACACCCAGCATGCCCTTACAGTAAGGGCATGCTGGGAGTTGTAGTTGTGTAGTAGAGGGCAGGTGACAAGCATGTCACCCACCCCCGCTGCACTATTACAACTCCCAGCATGCCCTTACTGTAAGGACACGCTGGGAGTTGTAGCTGTGCAAGCCAGGGAAGCAGGCGGTAATGCGCTCCGCTCCCTGTCCGGCGGTGATCAGAAAATCACTGTAAATTCAGATTTGAAATGCAGTAAACTCTGCGGCACCATAGCAAAGGGAGCCCAGGCTGACATAACACTGCAGCCGCCCGGGACTCCCACAGCCGGGCTGGGAGATGTGCAGGAGCCGTTGATGCCATCCCTCAGCGTGTACCGCAGCGCTGAGGGATGGCATGCACGGCTCCTGCACATCTTCCAGCCGTCTGCAGGAGTCCAGGGCGGCTGCAGAATGATGCCAGCCCGGGCTCCTTTTAACATATAACGGAGCCGCAGAGTTTTAGGCCCAGATTTATCAAAGTTTGTAGA
The DNA here is from genome assembly GCF_029499605.1 of Hyla sarda. Lineage (NCBI taxonomy): Eukaryota > Metazoa > Chordata > Amphibia > Anura > Hylidae > Hyla > Hyla sarda. Next base: position 7,511,724 of record NC_079200.1, on the reverse strand, counting down.
GCTTATTTTCCAGTATATTTGGTAAAACTCTGCTTATGTGCGACTTTTTCTTTGTTTACATCCCACCGCTCATCTTGACATCTTGCTCACGTAGACATTTTTTCACTTTTCACTTTCCAGTGCACCCTGATCTATCAACTGTGACTGTCACAGATCTAGGTGCATCTGATTAAAAAGCTCCAGGAATCGTCACCAGCTTGAACGTTGCTTATGTTTCTGCATTTCTGATGACCTGATCAGGGATCACACTGATTTACATCCCCACCTTGTCTCCCACCCGCCCATCTTCCATCTGTCTGCTACCTGTAGCAGGACTACAACTCCCAGCATGCCCTTACAGAGACTCCTTTAACATATTTCGGCACCGTGGAGTTTTTGGTGTCCCTAATGTAATTTCGCATTTCCCGCATGGGACTCGGCAGGAAATTTGATCTTACAGTAGGGACTAAAACTCTGCAGCTCCGTTATATGTTAAAAGGAGCCCGGGCTGGTATCACTCTGCAGCTGCCCGGGACTCCTGCAGACGGGCTGGGAGATGTGCAGGAGCCATGCATGCCATCCCTCAGCGCTGCGGTACACACTGAGGGATGGCTCCTGCACATCTCCCGGCCCGGCTGCGGGAGTCCCGGGCGGCTGCAGTGTTATGTCAGCCCGGACTCCCTTACTGTCATTTCAAATTTCTCGCTGGGTCCCGGTGGGAAATATGAAATTACATTAATTTTCTGATCACCGCCAGCCAGGGAGCGGAGCCTGTTTCCCTGGCATGCACAACTACAACTCCCAGCGTGTCCTTACAGTAAGGACTTGCTGGGAGTTGTAGTTGTGCGGAGGGGCAGGTGACAAGCTTGTCACCTGCCCTCTGCTGCACAACTCCAACTCCAAGCATGCCCTTACTGTAAAGGCATGCTGGGAGTTTTAGGGCAGGTGACAAGCTTGTCACCTGCCCCCTGCCGCACTATTACAACTCCCAGCAAGTCCTTACTGTAAGGGCATGCTGGGAGTTGTAGACATGCAGCGGGGGAGGTAGGTGACAAGCTTGTCACTCGCCCGCACATCTCACGCACCACATGACTTACTGTAAGGGCATGCTGGGAGTTACAATAAATGTATTAACCTATTTTTCTTGTTTTTTTTTCCTCATTTCACATCCGTGTATCCTGTGGACTACTTCAGATTCGGTGGACTGCATCGATGATCAGCGTTCTTTTTTACTCTCTGATTAATGTTAATAAAATGGTTAACGTAAGATCGTGGGGGAGTGCTTTTTTGGTTTTTTTTTAATTTACTTGACAGGCTTAGTAACAACCTAAAAAGAAGTCCTATATACTGTGGTCTAAATAAAATTGGGGAAAACCCAAAACAACCACTAAAAAACCTATAAATGCGCCACTACAGCGCACAGGGTAAACCCACCAAGAATAAAAATGTATATAATAAAATAAATAAGAAAATATTAATCTAATAAATCAATAAACATCAAGTTAATAAATATAGTTTTATTTTACAAAAAATACATATATCATACACAAGCGAAAGATTGATAATAATATATAGCTATATAACATACATAAAAATAATAATCAATAGCGCAATTTGATAATGTGTATAATTATTTAATAAAAAATGTATATGTATATATATATATATATGTAAATAAATAAGCTTAAAAAATGCAAAAGATGGCAGGGACGGGAAAAGGATGTAAAAAAGAAAGGAGTGGATGAGGGGGTCAATTGATCACCAATGGATCATAAAAACACCTGTTGCTATAAAATACATGTAATGTGACACTCTGTTTAAAGCATAAAAAGTGTATTTAACCTTAGAAATATAAATATGCGTAAAGTGCAATGTGCAACACAAAAATATAAGTGTATAAAATAAATGTAAAAAAGCAGTGCAAGAAAAACAAAATAAAGTGCTAAAAGTGAAGATGTCAGAATGTAAATACTTGACCCCACATATAAAAAGAAAGTAGGTTCCACATCCACTCCTTTCTTTTTTACATCCTTTTCCCGTCCCTGCCATCTTTTGCATTTTTTAAGCTTATTTATTTACATATATATATATACACATTTTTTATTAAATAATTATACACATTATCAAATTGCGCTATTGATTATTATTTTTATGTATGTTATATAGCTATATATTATTATCAATCTTTTTCGCTTGTGTATGATATATGTATTTTTTGTAAAATAAAACTATATTTATTAATTTATTAGATTAATATTTTCTTATTTATTTTATTATATACATTTTTGTTCTTAGCAGCAAAGAAGATAGTCCGGCACAGAACTGAAGTATGCAGGTAAAAACTCAGAACTTTATTTCAGCATAACGCAGTACACAGAAGCCTGACGCGTTTCGCACCGGGGTGCTTAGTCGTAGGACATTTTTATTCTTGGTGGGATTACCCTGTGCGCTGTAGTGGCACATTTATAGTTTTTTTTGACAGGCTTAGTAGTGGAAGCCCATTACTAAACCGGGGCTTAGCGTTAGCCCCAAAATCAGCTAGCGCTAACCCCCAGTTATTACCCCCGTAACCAACGCCACTGGAGTGCCGGGAAGAGCCAGTACCAACAGGCCCAGAGAGTCAAAAATGGCGCTCCTGGGCCTAGGCAGCAATAGGCTGGCGTTATTTAGGCTGGGGGGGGGGGCCCGTAACACTGGTCCTCGCCCACCCTGGTAACATCCGGCTGTTGCTGCTTGGTTGGTATTAGGCTGAAAATAAAAATAGGGGGGACCCTATGCGTTTCTTTTCTTTAATATTTATTTATGAAAAAAAAAAGCATAGGGTTCCCTGTATTTTTATTCTCAGTCAAATACCAACCAAGCAGCAAAAGCCTGACGTTACCAGGGTGGGCGAGGACCATTGTTACTGGCCCTCCCCAGCCTAAATAAAGCCAGCCTGTTATCGCCTAGGCCCAAAAGCCCCATTTTTGACGCTCCGGGCCTGTTGGTACCGGCTCTTCCCGGCACCCCTGTGGCGGTGGGTACCGGGGTAATAATTGGGGTTTAGTGGTAGCTGTTTTTGTGGCTAACACTAAGCCCTGGCTTAGTAATGGATTCTGTCTATAAGACGGCTTCCGCTACTAAGCCTGTAAAAGGAAATACATTTTTTTTAAAAACACAACACATTTAAAAAAAATTATTTATTCCAAAAAAAAAAAAAAAAAAAAAAACACTCCCCTAAAAGCCCTAATTAACTACTTTATGAACATTAGAGGGGTATTCCAGGCAAAACCTTTTTTTATATATATCAACTGGCTCCGGAAAGTTAAACAGATTTGTAAATTACTTCTATTAAAAAATCTTAATCTTTCCAATAGTTATTAGCTTCTGAAGTTTTCTGTCTAACTGCTCAATGATGATGTCACGTCCCGGGAGCTGTGCATAATGGGAGAATATCCCCATAGGAACTGCACAGCTCCCGGGACGTGAGTTATCAGAGAGCAGTTAGACAAAAAACAACAACTCAACTTCAGAAGCTAATAACTATTGGAATTTACAGATCTGTTTAACTTTCCGGAGCCAGTTGATATATAAAAAAAACAGTTTTGGCCTGGAATACCCCTTTAAACAAAAAAAACACTGGTCAGCGTAGTCCTCCAAATCGAAACACGCCCCCTCCCATAGACTATGGCATCACGAGCTCCCGGTACCGGCACCAGCGTTCGGAACAGTTTGTTCCAAATGCTGAGTAATCCACAGGATACACGGATCTGAAATGAGAAGCAAAAAAAATAAAATAATAATGAGTTAGCCGACTTCTTACATGACGATGCGCTCAACCTATCAGCGGCCGAGGTGGAACTTCCCCAGGAAGCAGGGGAGGCCGGTCCCGGACCATCGGGAGGAGAGTTAAAATTTATTTTGTTTATCTTTTGCAGCCCGGGCATAGGGAGACAGCGTACAGTACAGAGTTCCAGCGCCGGCGGCCGCAACAAACAGGAGGACGAGAAGGGCAGCTCTTGCGGGTGATATGTGAGTATTTACCCTGATGGGGACAGCGCAGCGCTGGGCTGACAATTTTGGGGGGGGGGGGAAGAGAAGCAGAACAGCGCTCGTGGGTCACATTGATTAGTTCCCCGATGTGCTGACAGCGCAGCGCTGGGCTGATAATTCATTCATCCCCGAGGGGCCAAACCGATATTGTGGTATGGGGAAAATTCATATCGTGCAGGAAAAAAATGTCGGTATTCGGTATGAATCGGTATACCGCCCAGCACTACTACAACCCCCAGTATGTAAAGAGACAGATCACTAAAATCCCCAGTATATAGATAGAGATCCCTACAACCCCCAGTATATAGAGATCCCTACAACCCCCAGTATATAGATACAGATCACTACAACCCCCAGTATATAGATACAGAGCACTACAACCCCCAGTATATAGATACAGATCACTACAACCCCCAGTATATAGATACAGAGCACTACAACCCCCAGTATATAGATACAGAGCACTACAACCCCCAGTATATAGATACAGATCACTACAACCCCCAGTATATAGATACAGAGCACTACAACCCCCAGTATATAGATACAGAGCACTACAACCCCCAGTATATAGATACAGAGCACTACAACCCCCAGTATATAGATACAGAGCACTACAACCCCCAGTATATAGATACAGAGCACTACAACCCCCAGTATATAGATACAGAGCACAACTCCCAGTATATAGATACAGATCACTACAACCCCCAGTATATAGATACAGATCCCTACAACCCCCAGTATATAGATACAGAGCACAACTCCCAGTATATAGATACAGATCACTACAGCCCCCAGTATATAGATACAGATCACTACAACCCCCAGTAGATAGATAGAGAGCACTACAACCCCCAGTATATAGATAGAGATCACCACAACCCCCAGTATATAGATAGAGATCACCACAACCCCCAGTATAAAGATACAGATCCCTACAACCCCCAGTATATATACAGATCCCTACAACCCCCAGTATATAGATACAGATCACTACAACCCCAAGTATATAGATACAGATCACTACAACCCCAGTATATAGATACAGATCACTACAACCCCCAGTATATAGATACAGAGCACTACAACCCCCAGTATATAGATACAGATCACTACAACCCCCAGTATATAGATACAGATCACTACAACCCCCAGTATATAGATACAGATCACTACAACCCCCAGTATATAGATACAGATCCCTACAACCCCCAGTATATAGATACAGAGCACAACTCCCAGTATATAGATACAGATCACTACAGCTCCCAGTATATAGATACAGAGCACTACAACCCCCAGTATATAGATACAGAGCACTACAACCCCCAGTATATAAATACAGATCACTACAACCCCCAGTATATAGATACAGAGCACTACAACCCCCAGTATATAGATAGAGCAATACAACCCCCAGTATATAGATAGAGATCACTACAACCAATCCCCAGTATATAGATAGAGATCACTACAACCCCCAGTATATAGATACAGAGCACTACAACCCCCAGTATATAGATACAGAGCACTACAACCCCCAGTATATAGATACAGAGCACTACAACCCCCAGTATATAGATACAGAGCACTACAACCCCCAGTAAATAGATACAGAGCCCTACAACCCCCAGTATATAGATACAGAGCCCTACAACCCCCAGTATATAGATACAGAGCCCTACAACCCCCAGTATATAGATACAGAGCCCTACAACCCCCAGTATATAGATACAGAGCCCTACAACCCCCAGTATATAGATACAGATCCCTACAATCCCCAGTATATAGATACAGATCCCTACAACCCCCAGTATATAGATACAGATCACTACAACCCCCAGTATATAGACACAGATCACTACAACCCCCAGTATATAGATACAGAGCACTACAACCCCTAGTATATAGATACAGAGCACTACAGCCCCCAGTATATAGATACAGAGCACTACAACCCCCAGTATATAGATACAGATCACTACAACCCCCAGTATATAGATACAGATCACTACAACCCCTAGTATATAGATACAGAGCACTACAGCCCCCAGTATATAGAGATCCCTACAACCCCCAGTATATAGATAGAGATCCCTACAACCCCCAGTATATAGAGATCCCTACAACCCCCAGTATATAGATACAGATCCCTACAACCCCCAGTATATAGATACAGATCCATACAACCCCCAGTATATAGATACAGATCACTACAGCCCCCAGTATATAGATACAGAGCACTACAACCCCTAGTATATAGATACAGAGCACTACAGCCCCCAGTATATAGATACAGATCCCTACAACCCCCAGTATATAGATAGAGATCCCTACAACCCCCAGTATATAGATAGAGATCCCTACAACCCCCAGTATATAGAGATCCCTACAACCCCCAGTATATAGAGATCCCTACAACCCCCAGTATATAGATAGAGATCCCTACAACCCCCAGTATATAGATACAGAGCACTACAACCCCCAGTATATAGATACAGAGCACTACAGCCCCCAGTATGTAGAGATCCCTACAACCCCCAGTATATAGATACAGAGCACTACTACAGCCCCCAGTATATAGAGATCCCTACAACCCCCAGTATATAGATAGAGATCCCTACAACCCCCAGTATATAGATACAGATCACTACAACCCCCAGTATATAGATACAGATCACTACAACCCCCAGTATATAGATACAGATCCCTACAACCCCCAGTATATAGATACAGAGCACTACAGCCCCCAGTATATAGAGATCCCTACAACCCCCAGTATATAGATAGAGATCCCTACAACCCCCAGTATATAGATAGAGATCCCTACAACCCCCAGTATATAGATAGAGATCCCTACAACCCCCAGTATATAGATACAGAGCACTACAACCCCCAGTATATAGATAGAGATCCCTACAACCCCCAGTATATAGATACAGAGCACTATAACCCCCAGTATATGGAGAGCACTACAACCCCCAGTATATGGAGAGCACTACAACCCCCAGTATATAGATACAGATCCCTACAACCCCCAGTATATGGAGAGCACTACAACCCCCAGTATATGGAGAGCACTACAACCCCCAGTATATAGATACAGATCACTACAACCCCCAGTATATAGATACAGATCACTACAACCCCCAGTATATAGATACAGATCACTACAACCCCCAGTATATAGATACAGAGCACTACAACCCCCAGTATATAGATACAGAGCACTACAACCCCCAGTATATAGATACAGATCACTACAACCCCCAGTAGATAGATACAGAGCACTACAACCCCCAGTAGATAGATACAGAGCACTACAACCCCCAGTATATAGATACAGAGCACTACAACCCCCAGTAGATAGATACAGAGCACTACAACCCCCAGTAGATAGATACAGAGCACTACAACCCCCAGTATATAGATACAGAGCACTACAACTCCCAGTATATAGATACAGAGCACTACAACCCCCAGTATATAGATACAGAGCACTACAACCCCCAGTATATAGATACAGAGCACTACAACCCCCAGTATATAGATACAGAGCACAACTCCCAGTATATAGATACAGAGCACTACAACCCCCAGTATATAGATACAGAGCACTACAACTCCCAGTATATAGATACAGAGCACTACAACCCCCAGTATATAGATAGAGCAATACAACCCCCAGTATATAGATACAGAGCACTACAACCCCCAGTATATAGATACAGATCACTACAACCCCCAGTAGATAGATACAGAGCACTACAACCCCCAGTATATAGATACAGAGCACTACAACCCCCAGTAGATAGATACAGAGCACTACAACCCCCAGTAGATAGATACAGAGCACTACAACCCCCAGTATATAGATACAGAGCACTACAACTCCCAGTATATAGATACAGAGCACTACAACCCCCAGTATATAGATACAGAGCACTACAACCCCCAGTATATAGATACAGAGCACTACAACCCCCAGTATATAGATACAGAGCACAACTCCCAGTATATAGATACAGAGCACTACAACCCCCAGTATATAGATACAGAGCACTACAACTCCCAGTATATAGATACAGAGCACTACAACCCCCAGTATATAGATAGAGCAATACAACCCCCAGTATATAGATACAGAGCACTACAACCCCCAGCATGTCTTGTTTGTACTCTGGAGGTCACACACAAATGATTTACCGGGGTGGACAGGATCTGTGGGTGACGGAGACTCCGCACTTCCGGAAGGCAAAAAGGCGCGTAGTCCTCCGCCGTAATCCCGCTGGTGAGGTCATGTGACTGGGGCGTGGCACGTTTGTTACCCAGGCAACCCCCGCGCTGTACCCTGCTGCTGGTGAGTGAGCCGATTACGGGGGGGAGGGGGTTATATGGGTGGCGGGGTCGGGTCTTCTGTCAGGGATTCCTAGTAATCTTCCTTATGGGGCCCAAATAGCCCCCTGTAACCCGGTAAACTCCCCCCACACCCTACTCACCATGCTTCCACCTCCGCAGAACAACTAGTGTGAGTCCAGGAGACTGGGAGCAGCGCCCTCTACAGGACACAGGGTGTAATGAACTGTTCTCCTCATTACACCGGGACGTGCAGTTCATCATTACACCCTGTGTCCTGTAGAGGGCGCTGCTCCCAGTCTCCTGGACTCACACTAGTTGTTCTGCGGAGGTGGAAGCATGGTGAGTAGGGTGTGGGGGGAGTTTACCGGGTTACAGGGGGCTATTTGGGCCCCATAAGGAAGATTACTTGGAATCCCCTGGGGCCCCACAGCAATCCAGCGATCCCCGGGGCCCCGAACAGTAATCCAGTGATCCCCGGGGTCCCACAGTAATCCAGTGATCCCTGGGGCCCCACAGTAATCCAGTGATCCCCTGGGGCCCCACAGTGATCCCCTGGGGCCCCGCACAGTAATCCAGTGATCCCCCAGGGCCCACAGTAATCCAGTGATCCCCCGGGGCCCCACAGTAATCCAGTGATCCCCCAGGGTCCCGCAGTAATCCAGTGATCCCCGGGGCCCCACAGTAATCCAGTGATCCCCCAAGGTCCCGCAGTAATCCAGTGATCCCCAGGGCCCCACAGTAATCCAGTGATCCCCCAGGGTCCCGCAGTAATCCAGTGATCCCCAGGGCCCCACAGTAATCCAGTGATTCCCCCAGGGACCTGCACTGTAATCCAGTGATCCCCCAGGGCCCCGCAGTAATCCAGTGATCCCCCAGGGCCCCGCAGTAATCTAGTGATCCCCGGGGCCCCGCACAGTAATCCAGTGATCCCTGGGGCCCCACACAGTAATCCCGTGGGGCCCCACAGTAATCCAGTGATCCCTGGGGCCCCGCAATAATCCAGTGATCCCGGGGCCCCACAGTAATCCAGTGATCCCCGGGGCCCCACAGTAATCCAGTGATCCCCCAGGGCCCCCGCAGTAATCCAGTGATCCCCGGGGCCCCACAGTAATCCAGTGATCCCTGGGGCCCCACAGAAATCCAGTGATTACCCGGGGCCCCACAGTAATCCAGTGATCCCTTGTGGCCCTGCAATAATCCAGTGATCCCCCAGGGACCCGCACAGTAATCCAGTGATCCCTATCCCTTTTGGACCCTTTTTCCGGCATGTTCTAAGGGGCTTCATACAAATCAGGTCCTTGCTCACAATTATTTTTGTGTTTTGAAGCGTTTATGTTCCAAAAAAAAACCACAGAAAGACATAAAAACACTTTTTATGGATAAAATGAAAGTATTATTGTTGAAAAAAAAACTAAAAATGACATGAGAATTGTGAAGGGTTTTCTTATTGAATTCTACATAATTTAGTGGGGGATAAAAGCGATTTTAAGGTGTATAATGGCGATATGTGCTTCAAAATACAACAATCATCGTGTGAACGGAGCCGTAAATAGCGTTTACACAGAAATAAAAAAAGCACCAAAAAGTGCATAAATAGCGAAGAAAAAAGGCTCATTGATGCTCATTTTCTTTGTCTTTTTTGAGGATTAAAGGGGTACTCCGCCCCTAGACATCTTAGTCCCTATCCAAAGGGACACCCCCCCCCCCCCCCCCCACAATCATCCTGAACGCACCCACATCATGTTCAGAACGCGATGCCACGCCCCCTCGTGACATCACAGCCACCGAAACATAGGGGGAGATTTATCACAACCTTGTCCAGAGGAGACGTTCCTGAGCTGCCCATAGCAACCAATCAGATCGCTGCTTTCACTTTGCAGAGGCCTTTGTTAAAAATGAAAGTAGGGATCTGATTGGTTGCTATGGGCAACTATTCCTCACGACAGGTTTTGATAAATCTCCCCCCATAATGTTCAGAACGCCCGGTGCGTGCATGGAGATAGCGGGGGTCCCAGCATCCGGATCCCCGCGGTCAGACATATCATTTGGTTATGGGGATAAGATGTCTAGGGGCGGAGTACCCCTTTAAGATTTATACGGCAGACACCGTATAAATCTCCACTCCTTGTCTTTTTCTCGGGTTTGCGCCATACTTGCCATGTGCATGGGCCGGGCCCCCCCCCCAAATAACTTTACTACAATCATGCCACGCCCCCTCCATTCATGTCTATATATACACACACATATATATATACCGTATTTTTCGCCCTATAGGACGCACCGGCATATAAGACGCACCCAATTTTAAAGGTGCAAAATCTAGAAAAAAAAGATTCTGCACCCAACAGTGATCTTCTACCTGCGGACCTCCAGATGTTGCAAAACTACAACTCCCAGCATGCCCGGACAGCCGTTGGCTGTCCGGGCATGCTGGGAGTTGTAGTTTTGCAACATCTGGAGGTCCGCAGGTTGAAGACCACTGGTGTAGGAGGTAATACTCACGTGTCCCCGCCGCTCCGGACCCGTCACCGCTGCCCTGGATGTCGCTCCATCGCTGTCACCGCGTCCCCGGCTCCGGACGTCTTCTTCCCCGGGATCCACGCTCTCCGTCGCCGTCATCATGTCGCTACACACGCCGCTCCTATTGGATGACGGGACGGCGTGCGCGACGACATGATGACGAGGAAGGAGAGCGCCGGCCATGCAGGGGATCCCGACACGGAGCAGACACCGAGGAGGCAGGTAAGGTCCCTCCCGGTGTCCTGTAAGCTGTTCGGGACGCCGCGATTTCACCTCGGCGGTCCCGAACAGCCCGACTTTCGCTTCAGACGCGGCGGTCAGCTTTGATCGCCGCGTCTGAAGGGTTAATACAGGGCATCACCACGATCAGTGATATCCTGTATTAGCCGCGGGTCCCGGCCGTAGATGGCCGCAGGGACCGCCGCGATAGGGGTGTATTCGCTGTATAAGACGCATCAACTTTTCCCCCCAGTTTTGGGGAAGAAAAAGTGCGTCTTATATGGTGAAAAATACGGTGTGTGTGTATATATATACACTAATATACTATATATATATATATATATATATATATATATATATATATATATATATATATATGCCATGAGTCTTAAAGGGGTACTCCGGTGGAAAACTTTTTTTTTTTAAATCAACTGGTGCCAGAAAGTTAAACAGATTTGTAAATTACTTCTATTAAAAAATCTTAATCCTTCCAGTACTTATTAGCTGCTGAATACTACAGAGGAAATTATTTTCTTTTTGGAACACAGAGCTCTCTGCTGACATCACGAGCACAGTGCTCTCTGCTGACATCTCTGTCCATTTTAGGAACTGTCCAGAGCAGCATATGTTTGCTATGGGGATTTTTTTCCTACTCTGGACAGTTCCTACAATGGACAGAGATGTCAGCAGAGAGCACTGTGCTCGTGATGTCAGCAGAGAGCTCTGTGTTCCAAAAATAAAAGGATTTCCTCTGTAGTGTTCAGCAGCTAATAAGTACTGGAAGGATTAAGATTTTTTAATAGAAGTAATTTACAAATATGTTTATCTTTCTGGCACCAGTTAATTAAAAAAAAAGAAAAAAAGTTTTCCACCGGAGTACCCCTGTAAAACAATAAATCAGAACAATCTGTATTTGAATCTAAACTATCAGTAGGTAGGTAGTAGGTCAGTAGCCATTTGCCCCTTTCATATGTGACACAGATGGGTCTGACTGAGGCTGAACGAACGAGTAAATGAAATAAAAATGCAGCATGAAGGAAGAAGAAATAAACTCAAAAAAATAGATATAAAATAAATAAATAATGGTCGTTATCATTAAAGCTGCTAAACGAAAACATTAGGGTGACTAACGAGAGAATCCATAGAAAGACGGTCGTGCTGGCGTAAACTATCATAACAATAATAATAATAATATAACCAATAAATTACACAATTTATTACAAACTGATGATTTCAAAATAAAAAAAATCCCCTCCAGCAGATATTGGCTGCCGTAAGCCGTTCTGGCAGAGTGGGATACCGTAATGGCGCTGGTATTATGCAGTAACCTATCCGCCCTCACTCTTGCGTTGTCGTCACTCCGCCTCCGCCGCGCATGCTACAGGGGAGGTCTGGAGGAGGAGCGTGTCCATCCTGCACTGTGCGGCGATATCGCTCTCATAGTGCAGGAGGATTGGATCGGCAAGGAAACAAATGCGCGGCAGAGCAGCACGGAGGTGAGAGAGCCTCAAGTTTGAGGCTTGATTAGGGCGTGTCCAAGCACACCCCATGCGCACGCCTATGACAATAACCCCAGTAAGGACCCCCAGAATGTATACGGCACTGACTTCATCTGATCTCTTATAGTAATAGAGTCTCTGTACATGGTGCCTTCTGATGAAGATTTGATACGTGCGTCGGGTATATGGAGGGTAGTGTATATAGGTTGTATATGGAGGGTAGTGGATATAGGTTGTATATAGGTTGTATATGGAGGGTAGTGGATATAGGTTGTATATATTGGTATATGGAGGGTATTGAATATAGGTTGTATATATTAGTATATGGAGGGTAGTGGATATAGGTTGTATATATTGGTATATGGAGGGTAGTGGATATAGGTTGTATATATTGGTATATGGATGGTAGTGGATATAGGTTGTATATATTAGTATATGGAGGGTAGTGGATATAGGTTGTATATATTGGTATATGGAGGGTAGTGGATATAGGTTGTATATATTGGTATATGGAGGGTAGTGGATATAGGTTGTATATATTGGTATATGGAGGGTAGTGGATATAGGTTGTATATATTGGTTGTATATATTGGTATATGGAGGGTAGTGGATATAAGTTGTATATATTGGTATATGGAGGGTAGTGGATATAGGTTGTATATATTAGTATATGGAGGGTAGTGGATATAGGTTGTATATATGGGTAGATGGAGGGTAGTGGATATAGGTTGTATATATTGGTATATGGAGGGTAGTGGATATAGGTTGTATATATTAGTATATGGAGGGTAGTGGATATAGGTTGTATATATTGGTATATGGAGGGTAGTGGATATAGGTTGTATATATTGGTATATGGAGGGTAGTGGATATAGGTTGTATATATTGGTATATGGAGGGTAGTGGATTTAGGTTGTATATATTGGTATATGGAGGGTAGTGGATATAGGTTGTATATATAGATTGTATATATTGGTATATGGAGGGTAGTGGATATAGGTTGTATATATTGGTATATGGAGGGTAGTGGATATAGGTTGTATATATTGGTATATGGAGGGTAGTGGATATAGATTGTATATATTGGTATATGGAGGGTAGTGGATATAGGTTGTATATATTGGTATATGGAGGGTAGTGGATATAGGTTGTATATATTAGTATATGGAGGATAGTGGATATAGGTTGTATATATTGGTATATCGAGGGTAGTGGATATAGGTTGTATATATTGGTATATGGAGGGTAGTGGATATAGGTTGTATATATTGGTATATGGAGGGTAGTGGATATAGGTTGTATATATTGGTATATGGAGGCTAGTGGATATAGCTTGTATATATTGGTATATGGAGGGTAGTGGATATAGGTTGTATATATTGGTATATGGAGGGTAGTGGATATAGGTTGTATATATTGGTATATGGAGATAGTGGATATAGGTTGTATATATTGGTATATGGAGGGTAGTGGATATAGGTTGTATATATTGGTATATGGAGGGTAGTGGATATAGGTTGTATATATTGGTATATGGAGGGTAGTGGATATAGGTTGTATATATTGGTATATGGAGATAGTGGATATAGGTTGTATATATATATGTTGGTTTTCTGCCTAGTTTTTATGATTATTTCCGGTAGGAGAGTGTAGGTGTTGTGATGTGTGTGAACACGGTCTGACTGATATAAGGCTGTCTCTTTTATATGGACATAGCTTACACTTTATTGTTTTTTTCTTATTTTCTGGATAGGCACAAAAAAAAACCAGGACTTCCGCTCCACGTTCTCATATGGAGAAATCCCTTCTCCGAGACGAGTCACCTACCACACAGCCCTTTTCTCCAGTCCTCCAGGACACGCGCGGTGCATTCATCATGTCGGCGGCACCAGCTATGACTCCTGCTGGAGACACAACGCCCAGCTCCGCACCACAGCCCCAGGCGCAGCTCACCGTGTCAGAGGACATAATCCCAGCCCTGGGTATATCAGGGAAACAACTGGCAATGGAGATTGCAGCGCGTCTATCTCCTACCCTGCAGGCATCGCTGGGGGCGACCATCACTGCAACCCCAACGCAGCTGAGCACTGAAGTCGCGGCCCTCTCTAGAAGACTCACAGCAATCGAGGACGAGATGGCGGATGCAAAAACTGAAATCCGCATGCTGCAAAAGACCAAACAATATTTAACCGACAAGATGGATGATCATGAAAGTCGATGGAGACGCAACAACCTGAGGATAGTGGGGCTGCCCGAATCATTCCCACCATGGCGACTGACCCAGCTCTGCTCCATTGACTTGCCCAAGGCCCTAGGGCTAAATGGAGGGTATGTTATTGAGGGGGTCCACAGAGTGGGGCCCCCACCACCGAAGTACTGGCAACGCGCAAACCAGATCCCGCAACCGCGCCAAGTTGTTGCCCGCTTCCTTAGTTATGCAGATAAGGACTTACTCCTCCGCGCTTTCAAAAAGAAATCCGCTCCAGTTGAAGTACATGGCTCCAGGATTCTCCTTTTTGGAGACTACTCGGTGGAAGTATACAAGCGCCGCAAGGCGTTCGCACCTCTCTGTTCCCTGCTAGTCAAGCGGCAAATTCGTTTTGCACTTCTGTACCCAGCGGTCCTGAAAATCTTCAAACCAGACGGCTCCTCTGAAACCTTCTCTACCCCAGAAGCGGCAGTGGCGTATCTTTTTCATGTTCCCCCCCTTTTTCCCCGCCCTTCCCTCACCCCCTCTCTCTCCTTCCTTCCCTTTCCCTATTCCTCCTCTTTTCTTCTGACTAACTGCACCATAGTCCTAGAGCGCCCCCCAACTGAGCGCCCAAACTGAAGATTGCCTTATTTTTCTATTGATGGGGGGTTCGGTGTGCCCCACCATATCATTGGAGAAAAAAAGTGAGGTCCGAATTCTGTGAAACACGGTGGGACTTGTCCCTTCATTGGTTTACGGTTTCCTTGTTATATTGTTGATTTGTTCTCTCATGCCATCATTCTGCAGCAATTCACATGCCCTCTCTATGTGACCACGTCTCTGCTGACTGCCGGTACCCTGCCCAGATCCATATATTAGCCAATCCTTTATGACAACACTCAACACTCACTCAACCTCTGTGTCGACAGGTTAAACTGATGACAGATTTCCATTAAGGGGCTCCATGGTCCTCCGCCATATCCAAAAACATAAGTCTGACATCGCTCTATTACAGGAAACTCATTTGGTGGAAACGACTTTATCAGAATGAAGATGTAGGAGAGAAAAAAAGGCAAAAGACGGGGGGCGCTCCCTTGGTTTACGTATACCGACTTAGTGTGGCCCTCCAACACACCTAAGTGATATACTCACCAGATCGGATAGCAAGCCCTGATCTCAGGTGTCGTGGGGTCACGACTCACAGTAGGCTGGTGTGAGTAGGGTATTGGTAGATTATGGCTGCCGCACTCTGACCGGGACTGGACCCAGTTTTGACAAATCGTGGAAAATGGAAAAAAACATTCTTAGAGGCGCTGCACAAAAGAGGTCACAAATAGAGAGACTCGAGCCAGCACAGGAGAATTATATTTGACACATCGGACGACGCTTTTCGGCACACACAGAGTTCCTTCCTCAGGTCCAAACATACAGTGCAATCGCTGAGTTGGTGCAATGCAAGGACGCACTTGTGGAGTTCCTGTGAAGTGCGGTGCTGGCGTTGGTCTGAGACCAACGCCAGCACCGCACTTCACAGGAACTCCACAAGTATGTTTGGACCTGAGGAAGGCACTCTCTGAGTGCCGAAACGCGTCGTCCGTTGTGTCAAATAAATATAATTGTCCTGTGCTGCCTCGAGTCTCTCCATTTGTGACTTCTTTTGTGCAGCGCCTCTAAGACCGTTTTTTTCTTCATGTGCGATGAATGGAGGGGGTTTGGCGTGATGTCACGGTCCCCGCCGCTGCACAGAGATCGCAGGAGTACCCCATTAAGAGACGTGGTCACTTCCTTTTTTTTGGGGGGGGGGGGGGGGTTTTCTCTGCCTTCTTTTCCCTCGTGATGAGAGGTTTAATTTATGTTTATCTGTTGCTTTACCTGGTTTACCTGCTTTTCTCCTTTCTGTTTCCTTTGATATCGATCATGATAGAATTCGTGATGTTGTTCTATTGATCTCACATTATCCTAATATTTACCCTGTTGACTCGTTTTATATAGAAAAAGAAAATGGAGGCACAGTGTACGCTCTTGGCGTTATCGTCACGTGCAGTGTAACCGTTTCTGTGCACCATGTTGGCTGTTCTCATCTGGCGTCTTTCTTTGTAAAAGTCATGTTCTGTATGTTCTACGCCAATAAAAAAACTTTTATTCCAAAAAGTTCCGTCAATGTCCATCCTGAGTCAAGTCAAATACGAGACGGCACCCGTCACCCACAGACTCCGCCAAAATGTGTCAACGTTAAAGGAGTATTCCGGCCTGAGATATTTTAGCCCCTATACAGCAAAAAAGAGAAAAAATTTAGGATAAAGGGGGAGATTTATCAAAACCTGTCCAGAGGAAAAGTTGCTGAGTTGCCCATAACAACCAATCAGATCGCTTCTTTCACTTTGCAGAGGCCTTGTTAAAAATGAAAGAAGTGATCTGATTGGTTGCTATGGGCAACTCAGCAACTTTTCCTCTGGACAGGTTTTGGTAAATCTCCCCCATTGGGCCTACAAATCAACACCCAAAGGTGAAGTGTTAACAATAACAAATAACTCCAAATTCAAACACTTAACACCAAAAATGACAATAAAGCATATAAATCTTTATTAATCCAGAATCCAGAAATAAGTAAAAAAAAAAACACATCAATTGGCACCAAACATCTCAACTGGGCGTTCACTACTGGAATCGGCACGGTGACACCATTATTATAACGGGACATAGAGACAGCTATATACAGAGCTGTAGCTCCTTTTGTGCCTGAGGTAAGCCCAGAAAATTGCCCCTTGTAGGGGAGGTAGGTTGGTAGCTGTTCGGTGGAGATCCTAAGTTTGCCACTTTTTAATTTTAATTTAATTTTAATACCTATATGGTGGCACTGGCAGAGGCCTAGGACCTCATGCGACATTCCACAGCACATGCAGTCAGACAGTGATTAATACCATCCTACTGTTATTAAATAAAAAAACATTATACAGAGACCAATAACACCACCATATAAGGGACCTCACCATGACCACCACCATATAGTGACGGGATAATACTGCCATACTAATACTGAATAAAACCACTGTACACAGACTAATATCCCCCCATACAGTGACCATATGGTAGTGCCCCTGACTCTACACAGGCTCTACAGACCATATAAGTGATTACATCAGGTGACGTCTTCTCTAATTGGAGTCGATCACTTTTCTTTTTCTTCTCCATCCGGCCCAGACCGTCAGGTCAATTCTTCCATCCACAATTCATCTCCACAGAATCTGCCAGACAAACATTTTAGGATCCGCACTCTTTAAGCACCTATAGCACTCCATACAGTAATAATTACCCCTTGGTGTCGCACACAGTAGAGTAAGTAGATAAGCGGATTGGGGAAATGATAGGTAGGTACCCCTATTAAGTAGATCCCTTCATATGGTTTTCCCCATTACCGAGGTACCCCGAGTAGGTAACTGCCTTTGGTAGGTCCCCAAGTAGATACCTGTTGGTATTTACTTCCTGTAGGTAGTAGCAGCCTCCTAGGTTACTTCCTATAGGTAGGTCCCATTGTAGATTTATTAAGTTGATTTATTAAGTAGATTTATTAAGTTGAAGTCCCCAGTATATGGTTGCAGCCCCCTATATATAGTAGTAGACAGGTCTGGTGCAAGGATTTTTGCCACCTTAGGTAAAAGCTAATGTTGCCGCCCCTTGGCTCCGCCCATTGACACGCCCCACCTTACTACTGCGGTGACACACTGTAACAAGCCCTCCTCATGTAATCCCCTTACTACTGGGGTGACACACTGTAACAAGCCCTCCTCATGTAATCACTTTACTACTGGGGTGACACACTGGTGATGGAGGGGCGGTGACGCAGTTGTGATGTAATGAGGCAGGAGCAGCAGGACCTGAGCAATCAAGCTTGTCTGCCCCGGAGGAGCACGGCTCTGTTGCTAAAAGCAGTACTCCTAGGTAGACAGATATGATCGCTCAGGAGCGCCATCACTGCACACTGTCCAGTGGCATCTCCAGCTTTTAAAGGGGTACTCCACCCCTAGACATCTTATCCCCTATCCAAAGGATAGGGGATAAGATGTATGATCGCGGGGGTCCCGCCGCTGGGGACCCCCACAATATAGCATGCGGCACCCACCTGTTTCTTGTCCGGAAGCGCTGGAGGGTCTGGATCACAACCACGGGAACGGAAGTCTGTGACATCATGACTCCGCCCCCATGTGACGTCACACCCTGTCCCCTCAATGCAAGTCTATACATATATACACACACATCATACATACTTCATATATACACACATCATACATACATACTTCATATATACACACACATCATACATACATACTTCATATATACACACACATCATACATACTTCATATATACACACACATCATACATACATACTTCATATATACACACACATCATACATACTTCATATATACACACACATCATACATACATACTTCATATATACACACACATCATACATACATACATCATACATACATACTCCATATATACACACATACTTCATATATACACACACATCATACATACATCATACATATATACTTCATATATACACACATCATACATACATACTTCATATATACACACATACATACATACTTCATATATACACACACCATACATACTTCATATATACACACACATCATACATACATACTTCATATATACACACATCATACATATATACACACATCATACATTCCTACTTCATACATACACACACATCATACATACATACATCATACATTCACACACATCATACATACTTCATATATACACACACATATCATACATTCACACACATCATACATACTTCATATATACACACACACATCATACATTCACGCACACATCATACATACACACACATCATATATATATATACACATCTATTTAAAATACATACACCCCCATCCTTGGTCTCCTTACCTTCCATGCAGCCACCATGAATTCAGATCAGCATCGCGGCCTGCTGCTGGTGAGGTGCTGGGGATGCATGGAGGCCAGAGGGAGCGCTCTCCACTAAAGTGCGCCGGCTCCTCTACAGCCTCCATTTCTTCACCCCCCAGCGAAGTATGTTCATAGCACCCATCACCTCAGACCCCAGGAGCTGACGTCTCAGTATGATGAGGTCAGGGGAGTGCAAGCAGTGCCGCGCTCCTCCAGTATGATGAGGTTAGGGGAGTGCAAGCAGTGCCGCGCTCCTCCAGTATGATTAGAAGAAGGGCTGTGTCAGTCTTGGAGCGCAAGCAGCACTCCTCCAGTAGGACACAGCGTGGGGAGGGGGAGAGAGGTATTCGGTAGGGTAGCCGGATCTCCTGTCAGTGGAGCACAAGCTTATAATAGTAGCTGCCCCCCATTTAGGTAGTAGTTGTAGTAGAAGCCCCTTTAGGTAGTGTAGGGATTTCACTTGGTTTAACAAACAAAATCCTAAGCCGTCCAGCACTAACTACACATTAGAATGCCCTGGAAGGGATAGAATAGGACTGGAGGGGCACATGACAGGGGAATTATGCAGCAGGGATAGGGTTAAATGGAGTTGAGCGGGAAGCTGTTAGAGGAAAGGGAGGAGTTAAGAAGGGGGGTATAAGGAAGGAATAGGAAGTTAGGGTCAGTTGGGACGCAGGAAGGAAAGTGTACGGTCGTCGGTGCTCCCTACCTGGAACAGTGATGGAGGAGATTCTGCGGAGGGTGAGAGAGGAGGCGCTGCTCCGTGGGCCCCAGTGGTTTGCGGAGCAGTTCCCCGCTTACGCTGCTCCAATGGCGCTGCCGGTGGTGGAGCCCGGGTCCCGGTCTAGTGGCCGGCGCTCTCGTCCGCCTGCGCGCTTGTCCCCTGACGCCTCTCCTTCTGCGCGGCGACGGCGGGTGAGCCCTTCGGCCGCTGCCGCTGGCGGGAGGGCCGGGGAGGCCAGTGGTGTGCGGCCTGAGGGTGCGCCTGGCGCGCTTGCCGGTGCGGCAGGGCGGAATGCGGGGCGCGCTGGCGGTGCGCCCCGGGCTCGTCGGAGGGAGCGTGGATCGGCGGCCTGCTCCCCGGAGGTTCCGGTGGCGAGGGAGCAGGCCAGAGGACGGAGGACGGCGCGTGCCCTGACTGACCCCGCCCCTCGGCCGCAGGGGCGGGCCTCGGCTGCCCTGGTGGTGACACAGGCCGAAGTTCACCGTGCGCTTGTGGCCCCTTCCTTGGGAGGAGGTCGGCGGGCTCCAAGAGTGCGTCCGGCTGCTGCTGCGGCGGGGGGGGGCTGCAGTGTGTGGAGGAGATCAGCCCCGCCCCTAGTGATGTCAGCGACGACGACCTACTGCTGGCAGAGGTGCCGGTTCTTCCCCTGGACCCGCTGGCCAATCCCCTGCTCCCCTTCGGGGTTGTATCGGGCGCGGATGGTAGCGGGGTCCGGAGGCCCGCGGGTGCTGAAGTTGCTGCTGGTGGAGATTCGTCCGGTGATGCTGCTATCCACGCGGGCAGGGTTCCCCTGGCTCCTCCTCCTGTTGTTGACGTGAGTCAAGTCCAGGAGATCCAGAGTCGTCCTGCAGCTGGAGATACGGCCGCTGGTTCGGTGCCGGTGAGGTCCGGTGAGTACACCAATGTCTCCAGTTCGGTGGGTTTGGGGGTGGGGGCGGGTGGGTTGGGGGGATTGCAGTTTTTTGTTGATGGGTTGCATGCTTTGTTGCGGGGTAGCGGGTTGTACGTGGGTGGGTCGCCGTTACCTGTGTGGGGCGCAGCTGAGGGATCTGGGGGGCAGGTGGCTCCGGGGGTGGCTTCTGGGGGTGGCGCGGGGGTTCAGCAGGTGGGGACTCCCCCGGTGGTAGCGGCTTCGGGGTCCGGTGGGGGGGTTCGTTTGGCGGATGCGGCTCGGGGGGAGGTTTATGTGTGCTTTGAGGGCCCCTTAGGCGCACACCTCAGGGCCGAAGTGAGGGAAAAAATTTGGAAGCGGGAGTACGTGGATATTTTTTCGCTACTACCGCTCGAAAAATTTTACCTGGATAGAGTGCGTCCGGATGAGTCGAAACGGTTGGAGAAGGTGGAGGAGGAGGAGCGTCGGCGGTATCGGCTGATACCGCGGACGTTCTCAAATTGGCTTCAGGCCTTCACAATTTTGGCCTGTGTGGTGGGGGAGAAGTCGCCGGAGCATTGCTCCGGTCTCTTTTGTTATATGGATGCGGTGGGGGAGGCGTACAAGGTGTACGGGGGTTTGGCGTGGCTTCGGTACGACGAACAATTTCGGCAGCGTATGGCGGTGCGTCCTGACCTGCGGTGGGACCATAAAGATATTGGGCTGTGGATGCGGCTGATGGCCGCTCCGCGCGCGGGGGGGGGGGGGTGGCTTGCAGTCCTTTCGGGACGGCGCAGGGGGGGCTGGTTCAGGGTCTGGGCGGTCGGCGGGGGCCGGTAAAGGAGTGTGTTGGCAATTCAATGAAGGGAATTGCAAGTTCGGCGCTGAGTGCCGATTTAAACACGAATGTTCGGGCTGCGGCGTGGGAGGACAAGGGCTGTCGCGCTGTTTCCGGCGGGGAAAAGGGAAACTGGGAGAGGTTGACGCGAAGAGGGGCGACCCCGGTGCAGGTGGGAAGGATGGCACCTTTCCTCGCCAGGTACCCAAATAGGGTTGCGGCGGAATTTTTGCGGTCTGGGTTTATGGAGGGTTTTCGTATCCCCTTCGAGGGGATGGGGTCAGGGAAAGGAGCAGTTCGGAATCTGGTTTCGGCGTTGGCCCGCGCGGATTTAGTTGAGGAAAAGTTGTTGAAGGAGGTGTCGTTGGGTCGGATGGCTGGACCGTCTGAGTCGCCTCCGTTAATGGGCTTGCGGGTCTCCCCATTGGGTTTGGTCCCTAAGAAAGAACCCAACAAGTTTCGCCTTATTCATCACCTCTCCCATCCGGTTGGGGGGTCGGTGAATGACGGCATTGACCCGGCGCTCTGCGCTGTGTCTTACACCTCGTTTGATGCGGCGCTGGTGTGGGTCCGGAAGTACGGCAAGGGGGCATTGTTAGCTAAGACGGATATTGAGGCTGCGTTTCGTCTTTTGCAGGTACACCCGAACAGCTTTGCGTTGTTGGGGTGCTGTTTGGGGGGTCGTTTTTTTGTGGATTTGTGTTTACCTATGGGCTGCTCTGTTTCCTGTGCGTTTTTCGAGCAGTTTAGTTCCTTTTTGGAGTGGGTGGTGCGGAGTGAGTCGGGTTTGGAGTCGGTTCTACATTACCTGGACGACTTCCTTTTTTTGGGCCCGGCTGGGTCTAGGGTATGTGCGATTTTGCTGCGGGAAATGGAGCGGGTGTCGGGTTGGTTTGGCGTCCCGTTGGCGCCTGGAAAGACGGAAGGCCCGTCTATGTCGGTAAAATTTTTGGGCATAGTGATCGACACTGTGGCCATGGAGTGTCGGCTGCCCGAGGATAAGCTGGGGGAACTGAGGGAGGCGGTGGGGAGGGCATGTCGGGTTCGCAAGTTGCAACTGCGGGAGGTCCAATCTTTGTTGGGCCGTCTCAATTTTGCGTGCCGGATCATGCCTATGGGGCGTGTTTTTTGCAGGCGTCTCGCTGCGGCTACGGCGGGTGTCTCGCGGCCTAACCACTATGTGCGGCTGTCGGCTGGGTTGCGGGCGGACCTGGGGGTGTGGCAGGATTTTTTGAGACGGTATAATGGCCGTTCGGTGGTGATGGGGAAGCCGATGTCGAGTGTGGATTTGGACTTGTATACCGATGCGGAAGTGGGCTGCGGGTTTGGGGCTTTTCTTCAGGGTCAGTGGTGCGTGGGGCAATGGCCGGGTGAGTGGCAGGAGGCGGGGTTGATGAAAAATCTTGCATTCCTGGAGCTGTTCCCGATTGTGGTGGCGGTGTTTGTGTGGGGTGAGATGTTTCGCAATCGGAAGGTGTGTTTCCATTGTGATAACATGGGGGTGGTCTTGGCCATTAACAACCAGACGGCGAGTTCTCCGCCCGTGGTTACGTTGCTGCGGCATTTGGTGTTAAGGGTGTTGGAACTTAATTCACAGGTGGTGGCGTTGCATGTACCGGGGGTGGATAATGCGGTGGCTGACGCTCTCTCTCGTCTACAGTGGGACCGTTTCCGGGAATTGGCGCCGGAGGCAGAGGTGACCGGCCTTCCGTGTCCGGAATGGCTGTGGCGTCTGGTTTAGAAGTGGCGCTTGCTTTGGTCGGCCGCTCAGTGTGCCAGGCCACTTGGTCGTCTTATCGGCGCTGGTGGTCAGACTGGGAGAAGCTGGTGGGGCAGTTGTCAATTGCGGGCGCCCCCGCAGAATGGGAGGCGGCCTTGTTGTTTTATGTTGGTAGGGCGTTTTGCGAAGGGGTGTCTCCGGCGGGAATTGGTCGACGAATGTCAGCCTTGGCATTTTGGTTTAAAGTTCGGGGTTTGCCGGATGTTTCTAAGTCGTTTTTGGTGCGACAGGCATTGAGGGGGTTTCGCAAAGGGGCGGTGTCCAGGGATGTGAGGCGCCCAGTGACTTTTCCGCTTTTGTGTCAGTTGGGGGTGGCGTTGGGGAGATATGTTTTTCGGATTATGAGTGTCGCTTGTTTCGGCTGGCGTTTGCGTTGGCGTTTTTTGGGGCGTTTTGTATTTCGGAACTGGTGGCGCCTAGTAAGCGGCGTGTTGGGGGTTTACTTTTTTCCGATGTTAGTCTGGCTCATGGGGTGTTGCGATGTTTTTTGCGCCGTTCTAAAACGGATCAGGTGGGTCGTGGGGCGACTGTGTGTTTGGCGGCTCTGCGGGGCTCGGATATGTGTCCGGTTTTTTGTTATGCTGCTTTTTTGGAAGTTCGGACAGGGGTTGTGGGTCCTCTTTTGGTACATGCGGACGGGGGGTTCTTGTCGCGTTTTCAATTTGTTGGGGTTTTTCGGAAATGTTTGGAGATGGTGGGTTGCGGTTCGAGGGAGTATAGCTCTCATTCATTCCGCATCGGGGCGGCCACCGAGGCGTCTCGGTGGGGCCTGGGGCCTGACGTCATTCGGCGGATCGGGAGGTGGGAGTCGGAGAGGTTTCAACTGTATGTCCGTCCTCATTTGGTGTGAGTGCTGTGTGTTTTTGGGAGTGCGGTTGGTAGTTTGTTCTTGTTGCTTTTGTCTTTCAGGTGCCGGCCCGGGACTGATTTGGATTGTCGGCCACTCATATGTGGTGAGGGGTGGGGTGAGGGCCGGTGTTCGCCCAGCGGGCCGCCAGTTGGGCTTGGAGAGTTCGGCAGGACAGGTGCATTGGTTGGGAAAGGGGGGAATGAGGTGGGCGGAGCTGTTGGCCAGGGTTCAGTTCTTTGTCCATTTAGATAGGGCCCCCGATGTCCTGGTTATACACCTGGGAGGGAATGATTTGGGTGTGCGGAGATCGCGCGATCTGATCAGGGACATCAAGCTGGATTTGCTCAGGTTGTGGTCGTCCTTTCCTGGCCTGATTATTGTGTGGTCCGAGATGGTGGCTAGGCGCAAGTGGAGGCAGGCTCGTTCGGTGGTGGCCTTGAATAGGGCTCGGATTAAGGTTAATAAAGTTGTTAGCAAATTCGTGGCCCGGAATGGGGGACTGGTGGTGCGCCATCGGGAATTGGAGGGGGGCCCTTTGGAGTTCATGGCGGAGGATGGGGTCCACCTCAATGTTTTGGGAATGGATCTATGGATTTTGGAGATTCGAGAGGTAGTGGAAAGAGCCCTTAGTTTGTGGAGGAACGGTGACTAGTGAGGTGTCACTTGTCGCCGTTATGGCAGTGGCAGGAGAGAGACCTGGAGGTACATGTGGATGGCATGGAGGTGATGGGATACAGTGTGGAGGTGGGCTGGGAGCGGTTCCCAGCCCGATGGAGAAATTCTTCAAGGGGACATGGGTCCCAGGATGGTCGGGGGGCCTCACAAAACGGTGCTCCTGTGCAGGTGCTCACGGCTAGGAGTAAGGGATGCCCCATTCTAGTTTGGGCTCGGTAACAGTGCCTTCAGGTCCTCCTCCTCCTGTATTAGGGACATGTTAACTTATGTTAAATTATGTTTAAGGATGTTTATACAATGTTTATGTATGATGTTCATACTATAGTTGCATTACAACGTTTTAATTGTGTTATTTAATAAAGGGGCTGCTGTGGCCTTGTTACCACCAACATTGTGTCTGTCGTGTTTAAGGTAAGGGGTTTTTATGGGGACAATGGGGTTGGTGGGAGGTAGGTTACAGCAGCTATAATATCCCCTAGTCAAGTTACTTCTCTCTATCCACTGGTAATCTCGTCTCCACCAGCTTAAAATACAAGTTTCCTGCAACCTTTACTCACTGTTCACACACAGTGTTTGCAGCCTCTTACTGTGTGTACTAAGACCCCTTGTCTGTCCACTTCACTGTTGGGGGTCACTCAGCACCTGGCTGTGTGCTCCTCACAAGGACCCCTGTCTCCCCCTTTACAGCCACCTTGCTGTCTTCTGAGGAGAGCCCAGACTATTATGTTTCCTCTCCTTATATACAGACTTCCCACACTTCTGCTGGCCTCATTAATTAGGAACCTGATGAGCCTCTCTGCTGCTCACCTTGGACAAAGGTCTTGGAAGATATAATTTGATTGATAATCTGTTTTCTCTTAGTCTCCTCAGCAACACAATATGGGGTGTCTCACGCCCCTGTGCGTCCACGGGACGTAGGAATTTTAATGGTAACAATAAAGAAACTCCTCCCCCATATCATAGGCTTACCTGCCGCATTCTACAGAGTATTTATAAAGAGAAAAATATTTTTTAAAAATAGAGGGGGAGACTTGTGCTGCTGTGGAGACTAAGGGAAAACAGATTATCAATCAAATCATATCTTCCCTATGGTCCCTCAGCAGCACAATATGGGGATTTAGCAAGGAGAGAATACCCCATAGGGAGGGCCTCAATGCTTAGAAGTATTAATAACCGAGATAACAAAACTCGGTTGGTCAGAAAGTCTAGTGTGTAATCTATAATAACGAAAAAAAAAGTTAACGAACTAGACCACGTAGCAGACAAACATATTTGCTCAATGGGAACAGAGCATCTCTCAGCCCAAGAAGATCCTACCGACCTGGTGGAATGAGCTTTAGTAAAAGCTGTCATGTCCAACCCCTCTAAAACATAACAAAAATGAATACAGCTAGAAATCCATCTAGAGATAGTCCGTCTAGAGCAGTGATGGCGAACCTATGGCATGCGAAAGATCTTTTCGGGACACAAGGATGCCCTGGTTAACTTTAAAAATGCTGGGGCCACGGGGAGGTAGCACACGCAGGGACGTCACTGACGTCCCGTGCGTGCGCCCATAGCAACAACAGAGCAAAGCGGAGCAGCAGGAGGAGGACGCGCGCGCGTATGGTAAGTTGTATGTTGTACGCAGTGTTCCGACCACCACTCCTGCAGTCCCGGGATTGTGACCCCGGACCGGAGGGGCGATGGTCGGAACACTGAAGTGGGGCAGTACACAGGCATACAGCCTCCAGCCATACACTGTATATGGCTGAAGGCTGTATGTCTGTGGGGGAGCCATACTGCACCAAATGTGGGGAACTATCCTGCACCAAATGTGGGGAACTATACTGCACCTAATGTGGGGGAACTATACTGCACCTAATGTGGGGGAACTATACTGCACCTAATGTGGGGGAACTATACTGCACCTAATGTGGGGGAACTATACTGCACCTAATGTGGGGGAACTATACTGCACCTAATGTGGGGAACTATACTGCACCTAATGTGGGGGAACTATACTGCACCTAATGTGGGGAACTGTACTGCACCTAATGTGGGGGAACTATACTGCACCTAATGTGGGGAACTATACTGCACCTAATGTGGGGAACTATACTGCACCTAATGTGGGGGAACTATACTGCACCTAATGTGGGGGAACTATACTGCACCTAATGTGGGGGAACTATACTGCACCTAATGTGGGGAACTATACTGCACCTAATGTGGGGGAACTATACTGCACCTAATGTGGGGGAACTATACTGCACCTAATGTGGGAAACTGTACTGCACCTAATGTGGGGAACTATACTGCACCTAATGTGGGGAGCTATACTGCACCTAATGTGGGGGAACTATACTGCACCTAATGTGGGGAACTATACTGCACCTAATGTGGGGGAACTATACTGCACCTAATGTGGGGGAACTATACTGCACATAATGTGGGGGAACTATACTGCACCTAATGTGGGGAACTATACTGCACCTAATGTGGGGAACTATACTGCACCTAATGTGGGGAACTATACTGCACCTAATGTGGGGAACTATACTGTACCTAATGTGGGGGAACTATACTGCACCTAATGTGAGGAAACTACTGCACCTAATGTGAGGGAACTATATTGCACCTAATGTGGGGGAACTGTACTGCACCTAATGTGGGGAACTATACTGCACCTAATGTGGGGAACTATACTGCACCTAATGTGGGGAACTATACTGCACCTAATGTGGGGGAACTATACTGCACCTAATGTGAGGAAACTACTGCACCTAATGTGAGGGAACTATACTGCACCTAATGTGGGGGAACTGTACTGCACCTAATGTGGGGAACTAAACTGCACCTAATGTGGGGAACTATACTGCACCTAATGTGGGGGAACTATACTGCACCTAATGTGGGGAACTATACTGCACCTAATGTGGGGGAACTATACTGCACCTAATGTGGGGAACTATACTGCACCTAATGTGGGGAACTATACTGCACCTAATGTGGGGGAACTATACTGCACCTAATGTGGGGAACTATACTGCACCTAATGTGGGGAACTACACTGCACCTAATGTGGGGAACTATACTGCACCTAATGTGGGGGAAATATACTGCACCTAATGTGGGGAACTATACTGCACCTAATGTGGGGAACTATACTGCACCTAATGTGGGGAATTATACTGCACCTAATGTGGGAAACTATACTGCACCTAATGTGGCGGGACTTATACTGCACCTAATGTGGGGAACTATATTGCACCTAATGTAAGGGAACTATACTGCACCTAATGTTGGGGAATTATACTGCACCTAATGTGGGGGAACTATACTGCCAACCTAATGTGGGGAGCTATACTGCAACTAATGTGGGGGAACTATACTGCACCTAATGTGGGGGAACTATACTGCACCTAATGTGGGGGAACTATATTGCACCTAATGTGGGGGAACTATACTGCACCCAATGGGGGGAACTATACTGCACCTCATGTGGGGGAACTATACTGCACCTCATGTGGAGGAACTATACTGCACCTAATGTGGGGGAACTATAATGCACCTAATGTGGGGGAACTATACTGCACCTAATGTGGGGGAACTATACTGCACCTAATGTGGGGGACTATACTGCATCTAATGTGAGGAACTATGCTGCACCTAATGTGAGGAACTATACTGCACCTAATGTGGGGAACTATACTGCACCTAATGTGGGGAAACTGTACTGCACCTAATGTGAGGGAACTATACTACACCTAATGTGGGGAACTATACTGCACCTAATGTGGGGGAGCTACACTGCACCTAATGTGAGGAAACTGTACTGCACCTAATGTGAGGGAACTATACTACACCTAATGTGGGGAACTATACTGCCAACCTAATGTGGGGAGCTATACTGCAACTAATGTGGGGGAACTATACTGCACCTAATGTGGGGGAACTATACTGCACCTAATGTGGGGGAACTATATTGCACCTAATGTGGGGGAACTATACTGCACCCAATGGGGGGAACTATACTGCACCTCATGTGGGGGAACTATACTGCACCTCATGTGGAGGAACTATACTGCACCTAATGTGGGGGAACTATAATGCACCTAATGTGGGGGAACTATACTGCACCTAATGTGGGGGAACTATACTGCACCTAATGTGGGGGACTATACTGCACCTAATGTGAGGAACTATGCTGCACCTAATGTGAGGAACTATACTGCACCTAATGTGGGGAACTATACTGCACCTAATGTGGGGAAACTGTACTGCACCTAATGTGAGGGAACTATACTACACCTAATGTGGGGAACTATACTGCACCTAATGTGGGGGAGCTACACTGCACCTAATGTGAGGAAACTATACTGCACCTAATGTGGGGAAACTGTACTTCACCTAATGTGCGGGAACTGTACTGCACCTTATGTAGGGGAACTATACTGCACCTAATGTGAGGAACTATACTGCACCTAATGTGGGGAACTATACTGCACCTAATGTGGAGAGCTTTACTGCACCTAATGTGAGGGAACTATACTGCACCTAATGTGGGGAACTATAATGCACTTAATGTGAGGAAACTACTGCACCTAATGTGGGGGAACTATACTGCACCTAATGTGGGGGAGCTATACTGCACCTAATGTGGGGGAACTATACTGCACCTAATGTGGGGAACTATACTGCACCTAATGTGGCGGAACTGTACTGTACCTAATGTGGGGGAACTATACTGCACCTAATGTGGGGGAACTATACTGCACCTAATGTGGGGGAACAATACTGCACCTAATGTGGGGAACTATACTGCACCTAATGTGAGGGAACTATACTGCACCTAATGTGGGGGGAACTACAACCTAATGTGGGAACTATACTGCACCTAATGTTGGGGAATTATACTGCACCTAATGTGGGGGAACTATACTGCACCTAATGTGGGGGAACTATACTGCCAACCTAATGTGGGGAGCTATACTGCACCTAATGTGGGGGAACTATACTGCACCTAATGTGGGGGAACTATACTGCACCTAATGTGGGGGAACTATACTGCAGCCAATGTGGGGGAACTATACTGCACCTCATGTGGGGGAACTATACTGCACCTAATGTTTGGGAACTATACTGCACCTAATGTGGGGAATTATACTGCACCTAATGTGGGAAACTATACTGCACCAAATGTGGGGAACTATACTGCACCTAATGTGGGGGGAACTACAACCTAATGTGGGAACTATACTGCACCTCATGTTGGGGAATTATACTGCACCTAATATGGGGGAACTATACTGCACCTAATGTGGGAAGCTATACTGCACCTAATGTGGGGGAACTATACTGCACCTAATGTGGGGGAGCTATACTGCCAAACTAATGTGGGGAGCTATACTGCAACTAATGTGGGGGAACTATACTGCACCTAATGTGAGGGAACTATACTGCCAACCTAATGTGGGGAGCTATACTGCAACTAATGTGGGGGAACTATACTGCACCTAATGTGGGGGAACTATACTGCACCTAATGTGGGGGAACTATACTGCACCTAATATGGGGGAACTATACTGCACCTAATGTGGGGGAACTATACTGCACCTAATGTGGGGGAACTATACTGCCAACCTAATGTGGGGAGCTATACTGCAACTAATGTGGGGGAACTATACTGCACCTAATGTGGGGGAACTATACTGCACCTAATGTGGGGGAACTATACTTCACCTAATGTGGGGGAACTATACTGCACCTAATGTGGAGGAACTATACTGCACCCAATGTGGGGGAACTATACTGCACCTCATGTGGGGGAACTATGCTGCACCTCATGTGGGGAACTATACTGCACCTAATGTGGGGGAACTATACTGCACCTATTGTGGTGGGAACTACAACCTAATGTGGGGGAACTACAACCTAATGTGGGGGGAACTATACTGCACCTAATGTGGGGGGAACTACAACCTAATGTGGGGGGACTTATACGGCCAGCCTAATGTGGGGGAACTATACTGCACCTAATATGGGGGAACTATACTGCACCTAATGTGGGGGAACTATACTGCACCTAATGTGGGGGAACTATACTGCCAACCTAATGTGGGGAGCTATACTGCAACTAATGTGGGGGAACTATACTGCACCTAATGTGGGGGAACTATACTGCACCTAATGTGGGGGAACTATACTTCACCTAATGTGGGGGAACTATACTGCACCTAATGTGGAGGAACTATACTGCACCCAATGTGGGGGAACTATACTGCACCTCATGTGGGGGAACTATGCTGCACCTCATGTGGGGAACTATACTGCACCTAATGTGGGGGAACTATACTGCACCTATTGTGGTGGGAACTACAACCTAATGTGGGGGAACTACAACCTAATGTGGGGGGAACTATACTGCACCTAATGTGGGGGGAACTACAACCTAATGTGGGGGGACTTATACGGCCAGCCTAATGTGGGGGAACTGTGCTGCCAATCTAATGGTGGGGAATTACAACCTAATGTGGGTGAACTATATACTATCAATAAAAAAAGTTTGGATCATTGAACTCTGTTGTTCTTCTTTTAAAACAAAAGATGATAATTAGTTATGGCGACTGTATGAGTTGTTTTTTCTAAAATTAAACCTCAGTATTCTGATGGCAGTCACAGACGGAGCCGGGAGCTCGTTCTGCAATCCCTCTGTGACTGCTGTTAGCGCATCAGCTGCGTATATGCCCCATGTGACCCTGCCCTTAGATGGAAGATCATGTGATCTAGACATCTTCGTACTAAGCCCGCTCACCGGTAGATATGGTGTTCTTCATTCAATCTTTTTAGTCAGTGGTCGGTCTTTCCATTTGTTGACCTGCCTGAGTTGCGCCTTTTTGGCAGCAGATAGCGATGAGCGAATTCATTCTAAACAAACCAAATCTGATTCAGACCTTGCTGGGTGCCCGGTATCAGATACTGAGGAGAACTCGCTGCTAGAGATGAGCAAACCTTCCAAAATTTGTTTTGGGTCAATATATTTCAAATACAACACATAAGCGGGGACTCCTGTCTAAGGCGGCTCCTGTACAGTGAGTGGCAGAGTATACACTCTATACCTTGTCACTAAGTTGGGCCGAGCGATACACATCCAGCCCAGAGAATGTTACCTTACCGGCGAGTTATACAGCGTACGTTTTACCACCCAATGTACTGCAGCAGGGACTCCTGTCTTTGACTCAATTTCTATATTATATATTTATCTATTTGTATATAGAACAATCACATTACAGAAAAGTGGATGAACATGATGATTCCATAAAGGGAAATTCCGCAGCGTGAACTAAGCCGCCACCTCCCATCGAAAGGAATAGGATCCTAGTGATGTCCTCCGATGGTCGCTATGGACAACAAGGACAGTTTTCTTATGGGTGTATCCTCACAGATCTGGCGTTATGGGGCAGTAATGACATTTCTTAGGTGGGCAGATCCCATATGTCTTAAGTTACCGATCACCAATAGGGTACGAGGAAACCACATCCATTTCCACATTAAAAACCATGCGGATTTTACTTAAAAAAAAAAAAAACACATCTCCCACTGATTTCAATGAACTGCGCTAAAGAGAAGAGACATGTTACTTTTTTCCCACGCAGTTCAGCTCTGAGGCCCCTATTATAATCCATGGGAGCTTTAGGGCCAACGATCCCCCCCCCCCCATCCCATCCCCCTACCGCAGCTCAGAGAAAGCAGCGGCGCAGTTTTGCCTCCGGTTTCGGATTTGGATCACATGCACCCTAAAGAGTTACTTCTCCCCTAGACATTTTATCCCCGATCCAAAGGATAGGGGATAAGATGTCTGACTGCAGGGATCCCGCTGCTGGGGACCCCCGCGATCTCCCTGCTGCACCCGGTGTTCGTTTAGAGCGTCGGGTGCAGCGCTGGAGGATCGTGACTTCACGGCCACACACCCTCAATGCAAGTCTATGGGACGGGGCATGACGGCT
The DNA here is from genome assembly GCF_029499605.1 of Hyla sarda. Taxonomy (NCBI): domain Eukaryota; kingdom Metazoa; phylum Chordata; class Amphibia; order Anura; family Hylidae; genus Hyla; species Hyla sarda. The sequence continues at coordinate 7,478,232 of NC_079200.1, read as the reverse complement.
GTCACGCCCCCTCCCATAGACTTGCATTGAGGGGGCGTGGTCATGACATCACGAGCCTCCGCCCTACATCGCCAGTCATCCGCCACGAAGCGAAGTTCGCTCCTTGCACTGGATGTCTGGGGTGCGGCAGCCGAGATCGCAGAGGTTCCCAGCGGCTGGATTGCCGCAATCAGACATCTTATCCCCTATATTTAGGATTGGGGATAAGAAGTCTAGGGGCAGAGTACCCCCTTTAAGGCCTTGTTCACACATACTTATCTACTGCAGATTTTATTCTGGGGATTTGATCAATAGAAATAAATCACTGAAATCTGCAGCAGACAATGAGTTGTGATCAATAGACCTGCAGTCAGGCCGGGATCTGTGACCATAATACAGGCGCAAAAAATGTCTCCATATTATGCTGGTGTGAATCCTTAACCCCTTAAGGACCCAGCCAATTTTCACTGTAGGACACGGCCATTTTTTGCACATCTGACCACTGTCACTTTAAACATTAAAGGAAAACTGTCACATATTTTCTCCCGCATTATCCACATGTACTGGTGGATAGTCCGGGAGACGCTCATTAAAACGAGCCCTACCTTGGTCTGATCCGTGCCGCCGTTCGCCCGCAATTGTAGTTTTAATCTCTGTGTATATCCGGTTGTAACTGGCAAAGGCGGGGCTTCTGCGGGCCGCTCATGAATATTCATCCCTCCCTCTGGTTAGGAGCGGCGAAGAGAGGGAAAACAGGAGGGATGAATATTCTTGAGCGGCGCTGACGTCAGTGTCCGGTAGCCCGCAGAAGCCCCGCCTTTGCCAGTTCAGTCGGATATACACAGAGATTAAAACTACAAGTGCGGGCGAACGGCGGCGCGGATCAGACCAGGGTAGGGCTCGTTTTAATCAGCGTCTCCCGCACTATCCACCAATACCGGTAGATAGTGCAGGAGAAAATAAGTGACAGTTTTCCTTTAATAACTCTGATGCTTTTACCTTTCATTCTGATTCCGAGATTGTTTTTTCGTGACTTATTCTACTTTATGTTAGTGGTAACATTTTGTCGATAGTTGCATCATTTCTTGGTGAAAAATTCCCAAATTTGATGAAAAGATAGAAATGTTTGCATTATTTTAACTTTGAAGCTCTCTGCTTATAAGGAAAATGAATATTCCAAACAAATTATATATTGATTCACATATACAATATGTCTACTTTGTGTTTGCATCATAAAGTTGAGATGTTTTTACTTTTGGAAGACACCAGAGGGCTTCAAAGTTCAGCAGCAATTTTCCAATTTTTCACAAAATTTTCAAAATCGAAATTTTTCACGGACCAGTTCAGTTTTGAAGTGGATTTGAGGGGCCTTCATATTAGAAATACCCCATAAATAACCCCATTATAAAAACTACACCCCTCAAAGTATTCAAAATGATATTCAAAAGGTTTGTTAACCCTTTAGGTGCTTCAAAGGAACAGCAGAAAAGTGAAGGAGAAAATTCAAAATCTTCATTTTTTAAACTGGCATGTTCTTGTAGACCCAGTTTTTGAATTTTTACAAGGGGTAAAAGGAGAGAAATCTTCCTAAAATGTGTAACCCAATTTCTCTCGAGTAAGGAGATACCTCATATGTCTATGTTAAGTGTTCGGCGGGCGCAGTAGAGGGCTCAGAAGGGAAGGAGCAACAGTGGGATTTTGGAGAGTGAGTTTTTCTGAAATTGTTTTTGGGGGGCATGTCACATTTAGGAAGCCCCTATGGTGCCAGAACAGCAAAAAAAAAAAAAAAAACACATGGCATACCATTTAGGAAACTAGACCCCTCAAGGCACGTAACAAGGGGTCCAGTGAGTCTTAACACCCCACAGGTGTTTCACAACTTTTTGTTAAAGTTGGATGTGTAAATGATTATTTTTTTCACTTAAAGGACATCTGCAGTGCTGGGCAAAAAAACTTTTTTTTACCTCATTTAATAGGTCTTTGAAAGACCTTTCCAACGATGTCTCCCCCATCAAAATTGGCCCAGTCGTTCTCCCGTTATCAGCACACGAATTACGGAGAAGTGGAAATAAAACTACATCTCCCATCATGCCTTGTGCTTACTTCCTGTAAGCTGCTGCCCTCCCCCTGTTCTATCCCCCCGAGCAAATTATTATATTGTAACGCCCCCATCTCCCTCCCCTTCTGCTCATCTCCCCCTCCCCTTCTGCTCATCTCCCCCTCCCCCATGCTGGCTCCTGTCCAGTGATGAAGCAGCTGCCTCCGTGCTCACTGTAGTGTGGACACTGGAGAGTGAAAGTAAAAATGGTAAAAAAAAACTGAATTGTTTGTCTATAAAACTGTCCTGATATTGGTCCCTCCATCTTTTTCACAACTACAACTCCAAGCATGCCCAGTTATTTTATATGCTGTTCGGGCATGCTGGGAATTCCAGTGGTGCCTCCAGCTGTTGCAAGACTACAAATCCCAGCATGCCCTGTCTGCTGTTTGAGTGTATAAAGGAGTTGTAGTTCACAAACACCTCTATTGTATCTCTGTAGTCTCCTGGGAGTTGTAGTTCACCAACACCTCTATTGTATCAGGAGTCTCCTGGGAGTGGTAGTTCACCAACACCTCTATTGTATCTCTGTAGTCTCCTGGGAGTGGTAGTTCACCAACACCTCTATTGTATCTCTGTAGTCTCCTGGGGGTTGTAGTTCACCAACACCTATATTGTATCTCTGTAATCTCCTGGGAGTTGTAGTTCATACACCAGTGTTTCCCAACCAGGGTGCCTCCAGATGTTGCAAAACTACTACTCCCAGCATTCCCTGGTTGGGAAACACTGGCATACACACACACATAACAGGGACTACAACTCCCAGCATGTGTCATTCAGTAGTCCCCCCCCCCCCAGTATGATATTTATTCCCTGTATACACCACCAGCCCGTGCAGTGTAATATGTCTCCCTCACACACACATCCTCCCCTCCCTGCTCTGTGGTTTGCTCTGTGTTTCCCCCATGATAACTTGAATCCTCCCGGTGATAAGTGAGGTCCTATGTAGACAGAGCAGGGGAGGGGGGAGGAGCTGTGGACGTCCTCATTCTCCCCCTGATTCAATCTTACAGATAGGGGCGTTTCTGAGGATGAGCCTATGGCTGCCTCAGAAAGCACCCGCTCATGCATATGCATAAGAGGGAGGAGCTGACAGAGGCTAGGGGGAGCACAAACACTGCTGGGAGGAAGAGATCTCCGTCCCCAAGATGGCGGCTGCAATGTAATGAATAGGGGACGGACGCAGGACTACTGGGCTATGCTGGCAACTCTAATATCTCAGAAACGGCTGCATATAGGTAAATAGGACTAATTGACTGAATTGTATAACTTTTGTTTGGGGAACATTTGGGCAGGGATTTTTGACCACTACAGTTGTCCTTTAAATGCTAGTTTTCCCCCAAATTTTTAATTTTTACAAGGGTTAATAGGAAAGAATACCCCCCAAAATTTGTAACCCCATCTCTTCTGAGTATGGAAATACCTCATATGTGCACGTCAAGTGCTCTGTTGGCGCAATACAATGCTCAGAAGAGAAGGAGTCACATTTGGCTTTTGCAAAGTAAATTTTGCTGAAATGTTTTTTGGGGGGAGGTCCCATTTAGGAAGCCCCTATGGTGCCAGGACAGCAAAAAAAAAAAAAACACATGGCATACTATTTTGGAAACTACACTCCTCAAGGAACGTACCAAGGGGTACAGTAAGCCTTAACACCACACAGGTGTTTGACGACTTTTCGTTAAAGTTGGACGTGTAAATTATTATTTTTTTTTTCACAAAAATGTTGGTTTTACCCCAAAATTTACATTTTTACAAGGGGTAATAGGAGAAAATGACCCCCAAAATTTGTAACCCCATCTCTTCTGAGTATGGAAATACCTCATATGTGCACATCAAGTGCTCTGCGGGCGTACTACAATGCTCAGAAGAGAAGGAGTCACATTTGGCTTTTGCAAAGTAAATTTTGCTGAAATGGTTTGTTGGGGGCATGTCCCATTTAGGAAGTCCCTATGGTGCCAGGACAGCAAAAAAGAAAAAAAAAACACATGGCATACAATTTTGGAAACTACACCCCTCAAGGAACGTAACAAGGGGTACAGTGAGCCTTAACACCCCACAGGTGTTTGACGACTTTTCGTTAATGTTGGACGTGTAAATTATTATTATTATTTTTTCACTAAAATGCTGGTTTTCCCCCAAAATGTAAATTTTTACAAGGGGTAATAGGAGAAAATGACCCCCCAAATTTGTAACCCCATCTCTTTTGAGTATGGAAATACCTCATATGTGCACGTCAAGTGCTCTGTTGGCGTACTACAATGCTCAGAAGAGAAGGAGTCACATTTGGCTTTTGCAAAGTAAATTTTGCTGAAATGGTTTTTTGGGGGGAGGTCCCATTTAGGAAGCCCCTATAGTGCCAGGACAGCAAAAAAAAAAAAACACATGGCATACTATTTTGCAAACTGCACCCCTCAAGGAACGTAACAAGGGGTACAGTGAGCCTTAACACCACACAGGTGTTTGACGACTTTGGATGTGTAAATGTTTTTTTATTCTTATTTTCCACTAAAATGCTGGTTATTACCCCTTGTAAAAATGTAAAATTTTGGGAAAAAACAGCATTTTAGTGGAAAATAAGAATAAAAAAACATTTACACATCCAAGTCGTCAAACACCTGTGGGGTGTTAAGGCTCACTGTACTGCTTGTTACGTTCCTTGAGGGGTGAAGTTTCCAAAATAGTATGCCATGTGGGGGATTTTTTGCTGTCCTGGCACCATAGGGGCTTCCGAAATGCGATATGCCCTCCCATTTCAGCAAAATTTGCAAATGTGACTCCTTCTCCTCTGAGCATTGTAGTCCGCCCGCAGTGACTTGACGTCCACACATGGGGTATTTCCATACTCAGAAAATATGGGGTTACACATTTTGGGGGACATTTCTCTTATTACCCCTTGTAAAAATGTAAAATTTTGGGAAAAAACATGTCACGATGCCGGCTGGCAGGTAGTGGATCCTCTGTGCCAGAGAGGGATTGGCGTGGACCGTGCTAGTGGACCGGTTCTAAGTCACTACTGGTTTTCACCAGAGCCCGCCGCAAAGCGGGATGGTCTTGCTGCGGCGGTAGTGACCAGGTCGTATCCACTAGCAACGGCTCACCTCTCAGGCTGCTGAAGATAGGCGCGGTACAAGGGAGTAGACAGAAGCAAGGTCGGACGTAGCAGAAGGTCGGGGCAGGCAGCAAGGATCGTAGTCAGGGGCAACGGCAGGAGGTCTGGAACACAGGCTAGGAACACACAAGGAAACGCTTTCACTGGCACAATGGCAACAAGATCCGGCAAGGAAGTGCAGGGGAAGTGAGGTGATATAGGGAAGTGCACAGGTGAAGACACTAATTGGAATCACTGCGCCAATCAGCGGCGCAGTGGCCCTTTAAATCGCAAAGACCCGGCGCGCGCGCGCCCTAGGGAGCGGGGCCGCGCGCGCCGGGACAGGACCGAGGGAGAGCGAGTCAGGTACGGGAGCCGGGGTGCGCATCGCGAGCGGGCGCTACCCGCATCGCGAATCGCATCCCGGCTGGAAGCGGAATCGCAGCGCCCCGGGTCAGTGGATCTGACCGGAGCGCTGCAGCGGGGAGAGTGTAGCGAGCGCTCCGGGGAGGAGCGGGGACCCGGAGCGCTCGGCGTAACAGTACCCCCCCCTTGGGTCTCCCCCTCTTCTTAGAGCCTGAGAACCTGAGGAGCAGACTTTTGTCTAGGATGTTGTCCTCAGGTTCCCAGGATCTCTCTTCAGGACCACAACCCTCCCAGTCCACTAAAAAAAAAGTTTTCCCTCTGACCTTTTTAGAGGCTAAGATCTCTTTGACAGAGAAGATGTCCGAGGAGCCGGAAACAGGAGTGGGAGGAACAGATTTGGGAGAAAAACGGTTGAGGATGAGTGGTTTAAGAAGAGAGACGTGAAAGGCATTAGGGATACGAAGAGAAGGAGGAAGAAGAAGTTTGTAAGAGACAGGATTAATTTGACACAAAACTTTGAAAGGACCAAGATAGCGTGGTCCCAACTTGTAGCTAGGGACACGGAAGCGGACATATTTAGCGGAGAGCCATACCTTGTCTCCAGGGGAAAAAACGGGAGGAGCTCTTCTTTTCTTATCTGCGAACTTCTTCATGCGTGATGAAGCCTGTAAGAGAGAATTTTGGGTCTCTCTCCATATGATGGAAAGGTCACGAGAAATTTCATCCACAGCGGGTAGACCAGAGGGCAAGGGGGTAGGGAGGGGGGGAAGAGGGTGACGGCCGTACACCACGAAAAATGGGGATTTGGAGGAAGATTCAGAGACTCTGAAGTTATACGAGAATTCGGCCCATGGAAGGAGATCTGCCCAGTCATCCTGGCGGGAGGAAACAAAATGTCGCAAATAATCACCCAAGACCTGGTTAATTCTTTCTACTTGTCCATTGGACTGGGGATGATATGCAGAAGAAAAATTTAATTTAATCTTGAGTTGTTTACAGAGAGCCCTCCAGAATTTAGACACGAATTGGACACCTCTATCCGAGACGATCTGCGTAGGCAACCCGTGAAGACGAAAAATGTGTACAAAAAATTGTTTAGCCAACTGAGGCGCTGAAGGAAGACCAGGAAGAGGGATGAAATGTGCCATTTTGGAGAATCGATCAACGACCACCCAAATAACAGTGTTGCCACGGGAAGGGGGTAAATCAGTAATAAAATCCATACCAATCAGAGACCAAGGCTGTTCGGGGACAGGCAGGGGATGAAGAAAACCAGCGGGCTTCTGGCGAGGAGTCTTATCCCGGGCACAGATAGTGCAGGCTCGCACAAAGTCCACAACATCCGTCTCCAGAGTCGGCCACCAATAGAAGCGGGAGATGAGTTGCAGAGATTTCTTGATGCCCACATGACCTGCGAGATGGGAGGAGTGACCCCATTTGAGGATTCCGAGGCGTTGGCGTGGAGAAACAAAGGTCTTTCCTGGAGGAGTTTGCCTGATGAAGGCAGGAGAAGTGGAGATCAGGCAGTCAGGTGGAATGATGTGTTGCGGAGAGAGTTCAACTTCTGAGGCATCCGAGGAACGAGAGAGAGCATCGGCCCTAATGTTCTTATCGGCAGGACGAAAGTGAATCTCAAAATTAAACCGGGCAAAGAACAGAGACCACCGGGCCTGGCGAGGATTCAGCCGTTGGGCAGACTGGAGGTAGGAGAGGTTCTTGTGGTCGGTGTAAATAATAACTGGAAATCTTGATCCCTCCAGCAGATGCCTCCATTCCTCAAGTGCTAATTTAATGGCTAGAAGCTCTCGATCCCCGATGGAGTAGTTCCTCTCCGCCGGAGAGAAGGTCCTAGAAAAAAAACCACAAGTGACGGCATGCCCGGAAGAATTTTTCTGTAGAAGAACAGCTCCAGCTCCCACTGAGGAGGCATCAACCTCCAGTAGGAAGGGTTTGGAAGGGTCAGGTCTGGAGAGCACGGGAGCCGAAGAAAAGGCAGACTTGAGTCGTTTAAAGGCGTCTTCCGCTTGAGGAGGCCAGGACTTGGGATCGGCATTTTTTTTGGTTAAAGCCACGATAGGAGCCACAATGGTAGAAAAATGTGGAATAAATTGCCTGTAATAATTGGCGAACCCCAAAAAGCGTTGGATAGCACGGAGTCCGGAGGGGCGTGGCCAATCTAAGACGGCAGAGAGTTTGTCTGGATCCATTTGTAGTCCCTGGCCAGAGACCAAATATCCTAGAAAAGGAAGAGATTGGCATTCAAACAGACATTTCTCAATTTTAGCATAGAGTTGATTGTCACGAAGTCTCTGAAGAACCATACGGACATGCTGGCGGTGTTCTTCTAGATTGGCCGAAAAAATTAGGATATCATCCAGATATACAACAACACAGGAGTATAACAGATCACGAAAAATTTCATTAACAAAGTCTTGGAAGACAGCAGGGGCGTTGCACAGGCCAAAGGGCATGACCAGATACTCAAAGTGTCCATCTCTGGTGTTAAATGCTGTTTTCCACTCATCCCCCTCTCTGATGCGGATGAGGTTATAGGCGCCTCTTAAGTCCAATTTAGTAAAGATGTGGGCACCTTGGAGGCGATCAAAGAGTTCAGAGATGAGGGGTAGGGGGTAGCGGTTCTTAACCGTGATTTTATTAAGACCGCGGTAGTCAATGCAAGGACGTAGGGAGCCATCTTTTTTGGACACAAAGAAAAATCCGGCTCCGGCAGGAGAGGAGGATTTACGGATAAAGCCCTTTTTTAAATTTTCCTGGACGTATTCAGACATGGCAAGAGTCTCTGGGGCAGAGAGAGGATAAATTCTGCCCCGGGGTGGAGTAGTGCCCGGGAGGAGGTCGATAGGACAATCATAAGGCCTGTGAGGAGGTAGAGTCTCCGCTTGTTTTTTGCAGAAAACATCCGCGAAGTCCATATAGGCCTTAGGGAGACCGGTTACTGGAGGAACCACAGAGTCACGGCAAGGGTTACTGGGAACCGGTTTTAGACAGTCCTTGGAACAAGAGGGCCCCCAACTCTTGATCTCCCCAGTGGACCAATCCAGGGTTGGGGAATGAAGTTGAAGCCAGGGAAGTCCAAGGAGAATTTCCGAGGTGCAATTGGGGAGGACCAAAAGTTCAATCCTCTCGTGATGAGATCCGATGCTCATTAGAAGGGGCTCCGTGCGGAAACGTATGGTACAGTCCAATCTTTCATTGTTTACACAATTGATGTAAAGGGGTCTGGCGAGACTGGTCACTGGGATGTTGAACCTGTTGACGAGAGAGGCCAAAATAAAATTTCCTGCAGATCCAGAGTCCAAGAAGGCCACAGTAGAGAAGGAGAAGGCAGAGGCAGACATCCGCACAGGCACAGTAAGACGTGGAGAAGCAGAGTAGACATCAAGGATTGTCTCACCTTTGTGCGGAGTCAGCGTACGTCTTTCCAGGCGGGGAGGACGGATAGGACAATCCCTCAGGAAGTGTTCGGTACTAGCACAGTACAGGCAGAGGTTCTCCATGCGGCGTCGTGTCCTCTCTTGAGGTGTCAGGCGAGACCGGTCGACCTGCATAGCCTCCACGGCGGGAGGCACAGGAACAGATTGCAGGGGACCAGAGGAGAGAGGAGCCGAGGAGAAGAAACGCCTCGTGCGAACAGAGTCCATATCTTGGCGGAGCTCCTGACGCCTTTCGGAAAAACGCATGTCAATGCGAGTGGCTAGGTGAATAAGTTCATGAAGATTAGCAGGCATTTCTCGTGCGGCCAGAACATCTTTAATGTTGCTGGATAGGCCTTTTTTAAAGGTCGCGCAGAGGGCCTCATTGTTCCAGGATAATTCTGAAGCAAGAGTACGGAATTGTACGGCATACTCGCCAACGGAAGAATTACCCTGGACCAGGTTCAACAGGGCAGTCTCAGCAGAAGAGGCTCGGGCAGGTTCCTCAAAGACACTTCGGATTTCCGAGAAGGAGTGTACGGAGGCAGTGACGGGGTCATTGCGGTCCCAGAGCGGTGTGGCCCAAGACAGGGCTTTTCCAGACAGAAGGCTGACTACGAAAGCCACCTTAGACCTTTCAGTGGGAAACAGGTCCGACATCATCTCCAGATGCAGGGAACATTGGGAAAGAAAGCCACGGCAAAACTTAGAGTCCCCATCAAATTTATCCGGCAAGGATAGGCGTAGACCAGGAGCGGCCACTCGCTGCGGAGGAGGTGCAGGAGCTGGCGGAGGAGATGACTGCTGAAGCTGTGGTAGTAACTGCTGTAGCATAACGGTCAGTTGAGACAGCTGTTGGCCTTGTTGCGCTATCTGTTGTGACTGCTGGGCGACCACCGTGGTGAGGTCAGCGACAACTGGCAGAGGAACTTCAGCGGGATCCATGGCCGGATCTACTGTCACGATGCCGGCTGGCAGGTAGTGGATCCTCTGTGCCAGAGAGGGATTGGCGTGGACCGTGCTAGTGGACCGGTTCTAAGTCACTACTGGTTTTCACCAGAGCCCGCCGCAAAGCGGGATGGTCTTGCTGCGGCGGTAGTGACCAGGTCGTATCCACTAGCAACGGCTCACCTCTCAGGCTGCTGAAGATAGGCGCGGTACAAGGGAGTAGACAGAAGCAAGGTCGGACGTAGCAGAAGGTCGGGGCAGGCAGCAAGGATCGTAGTCAGGGGCAACGGCAGGAGGTCTGGAACACAGGCTAGGAACACACAAGGAAACGCTTTCACTGGCACAATGGCAACAAGATCCGGCAAGGAAGTGCAGGGGAAGTGAGGTGATATAGGGAAGTGCACAGGTGAAGACACTAATTGGAATCACTGCGCCAATCAGCGGCGCAGTGGCCCTTTAAATCGCAAAGACCCGGCGCGCGCGCGCCCTAGGGAGCGGGGCCGCGCGCGCCGGGACAGGACCGAGGGAGAGCGAGTCAGGTACGGGAGCCGGGGTGCGCATCGCGAGCGGGCGCTACCCGCATCGCGAATCGCATCCCGGCTGGAAGCGGAATCGCAGCGCCCCGGGTCAGTGGATCTGACCGGAGCGCTGCAGCGGGGAGAGTGTAGCGAGCGCTCCGGGGAGGAGCGGGGACCCGGAGCGCTCGGCGTAACAAAACAGCATTTTAGTGGAAAATAAGAATAAAAAAACATTTACACATCCAAAGTCGTCAAACACCTGTGGGGTGTTAAGGCTCACTGTACCGCTTGTTACGTTCCTTGAGGGGTGAAGTTTCCAAAATAGTATGCCATGTGGGGGATTTTTTGCTGTCCTGGCACCATAGGGGCTTCCGAAATGCGATATGCCCCCCCATTTCAGCAAAATTTGCAAATGTGACTCCTTCTCCTCTGAGCATTGTAGTCCGCCCGCAGTGACTTGACGTCCACACATGGGGTATTTCCATACTCAGAAAATATGGGGTTACACATTTTGGGGGACATTTCTCTTATTACCCCTTGTAAAAATGTAAAATTTTGGGAAAAAGAGACATGTCCACCAAAATGTGTAACCCCATCTTTTCTGAGTATGGAAATACCCCATGTGTGGACGTCAAGTGCACTGCGGGCGGACTACAATGCTCAGAAGAGAAGGAGTCACATTTGCAAATTTTGCTGAAATGGGGGGGGGGGGATGGGCATATCGCATTTCGGAAGCCCCTATGGTGCCAGGACAGCAAAAAATCCCCCACATGGGATACTATTTTGGAAACTTCACCCCTCAAGGAACGTAACAAGGGGTACAGTGAGCCTTAACACCCCACAGGTGTTTGACGACTTTGGATGTGTAAATGTTTTTTTATTCTTATTTTCCACTAAAATGATGTTTTTTCCCAAAATTTTACATTTTTACAAGGGGTAATAAGAGAAATGCCCCCCAAAATGTGTAACCCCATCTTTTCTGAGTATGGAAATACCCCATGTGTGGATGTCAAGTGCACTGCGGGCGCACTACAATGCTCAGAAGAGAAGGAGTCACATTTGCAAATTTTGTTGAAATGGGGGGGCATATCGCATTTCGGAAGCCCTTATGGTGCCAGGACAGCAAAAAAAAAAAAAAAATGGCATACCATTTTAGAAACTACACCCCTCTAGGTATGTAACAAGGGGTACAGTGAGCCTTAACACCCCACAGGTGTTTGATAAATATTCATGAAGTGGGATGTGAAAATGAAAAATTCGATTTTCTTACACTAAAATGCTGGATTTACCCCAAATTTTTCATTTTCACAAGTTGTAAAAGGAGAAAATTTCATTGTAAATGTGTAAATACATTTCTTAGGAGTAAGGACATACCTCATATATTGGCGTAAACAGCATGCACACCGGTCTCAGAGGTGTCGGAGATCAGTCAGGGTCCTTGAACTTTGGCTTTCTCCTATGGAGCCAGAACAGTGGGACCCCCCCCTCAAGGGGCATTACATGGGGTAAATAACTGGGGTACACTAAATAACTAAAATGGGGTACAGTGGGACATAAAATGATAAATTATGTTCCCAGAATGATGACCCAGAGCATAGCCAAAACTAAAAAATATGCCCACCCCAAACCTTGTGCACTTAATCATCATTCTGGGAATGTGACGTGTGTGGCCGTCCCTAACCTGTTGCCTCAAATGCGCACCCCGCTCAGGTGGAAAGAGAGCGCTGCGCATTTGAGGCAACATAAAAAGTCCCCGATGATAGTGACTCATTTTTTGTAAAAAAAAAATACCCACAGAGGTCTTATCAGTTTTTTTTTTTTTTTTTTCAGATGAAACATTATTTTGGGCAATTTAGTGGTTTATGGGGTTAAAACTTGGAATGTACTCTGGACTTGGTACATTGGGGTCAAATTATGGAAAATTAAAATGAGAAGGGAAAATGTAGTACTCCATGGAAGTGTGATACTCCCTGAAGCAATCCTTAATGCAGAGGCCCGGATGATCGGGGCAGGTGTCACACTGAGTGGTGGTGTCCTTCCGTATCCCCCTCCTGTTACACAATCTGCATCTTTTCTGGGATCGTCCCTTCTTTCCAGTGTGGGGGACTTCACCTGGAAAGTGTTGGCCTGGGACGATCCTGGCACCTATAACTTCAGTTCCTTGGGAAGTCCGGCCTACTCTTTCCCGGTCAGCAAAGATCAGGACCTTTAGGACTTCTTCTTGGAACTGGAGGAATGTCCCTGTGTTGCCAGCGTACTGGGACAGTACAAAAGCGTTGTACATGGCAACCTGTACCAAGTAGACCGCAACTTTCTTGTACCATACCCGTGTTTTGCGCATGGCGTTATATGGCTTGAGGACTTGATCAGAAAGATCAACTCCCCCCATATACTGATTGTAGTCCAGAATACAATCGGGCTTGAGGACCGGTGTTGTGGTACCTCGCACAGGGACAGGTGAGCTGCCGTTACCATGAATAGTGGTCAGCATAAGGACATCCCTCTTATCCTTATACTTGACCAGCAACAGGTTTTCATGGATAAGAGCACGGGACTCACCCTTGGGAATAGGCGTCTGGACCAAATTTAGAGGGAGGCCTCTCTGGTTTTTCCGCACGGTCCCACAAGCGGACATGGATCTGGCGGCAAGGGATGTGAACAGAGGGATGCTGGTATAAAAGTTGTCCACGTACACGTGGTAACCCTTATCCAGCAATGGGTGCATAAGGTCCCAAACGATTTTCCCGCTAACACCCAGAGTGGGGGAACAATCTGGGGGTTCAATACGGGAATCTCGTCCCTCATACACTCTAAACTTGAGAGTGTACCCGGAGGTACTCTCACCAAGTTTATATAGCTTCACGCCATACTGTGCCCGCTTCGAGGGAATATACTGGCGGAAGATGAGTCTCCCATTAAAACTGATAAGAGACTCATCAACCGATAGGTCCCTGAGCGGTACGTAGGCCTCCAAAAATTTGGCCCCAAAGTGATCGATGACCGGCCTCACTTTGTAAAGACGGTCATGGGCGGGATCACCTCGGGGTGGACATGCCGCATTATCTGCATAATGAAGGCATTTCCGAATGGCCTTGAACCGCTTCCGTGTCATACTGTAAAGTGGGGTCTGGTAGAGGACGTCCCCGCTCCAGTACTGTGACACTTGGCTTTTTGACCAGGCCCATATGCAGCAAGAGGCCCCAAAATGTCCTCATCTCTGCTGCATCAATGGCGCGCCATTCATTGGGCCTGGCCAAAAAAGAATCAGGGTGGTGGGCGATGAACTGCCTGGCGTACAGATTCGTCTGCTCCACCATGTGATTGACCAGGCTGTCACTGAAAAAATAACTGAAAAAGTCAAATTCAGTGAACCCAGCCGTGTCAATCCGGATTCCGGAGTCGCCAACAAACCCCGAAACCCGTGGCTGATAACCCTCTGGGGGTCTCCAGATAGGTTCACCGTAAGGGGGCTCCAGTAAACTTGTCTGGGGGGTCGGACTCCTAGTACCAGCGGCATTGTTGCTTGTACTAGTGCCGGCCACTGGGCTACTATCATGGGGGGTGCGTGGCCTCGTCTCCGCCACCGTGCAGGGGGCTCATCATCAGTACTAGATGAAGAACACAGGAATGTAGGATCTTCATCGTCCTCACTGGCAGATTCGGAATCGGAGGCAAGAAAAGCGTATGCCTCTGCTGCCGAAAATGCCTGGTGAGCCATCACCTTTTTCTACGGTGGCGGGGGGTGGTGGTGTGGTGGCGGTGTGGGGAGTATGTACTGTGTGTGATTGGTGTAACTATAAACTGTATGGGGGGGGGGGGGGGGGGAAAGCACTGCGGCCAAAAAAAAAATGGGGGGCCAAATGCAGCGCCCTGAACCCCTAATAGGGCCCGGGTCACACTGAAAAATTGCGGAGGATCCTTGGGGACCTATTAGGGGGTCGGGGGGGGGGAATTTTTTTTAACTTTTTTTAACTTTTATTTAACTTTTTATCCTACCTTTCCCTGGGCTGTATTCTTTCCCTGATCTATGGGGGGCTTCTTTTCTTCTGTGGGGGCTCCGATCTCAGCAGAGGGGGGTCCCAGTCTTCCTCCAGCAGCTCTGACCGCTGACTGAACTCAGCCAGCGGCGGGAGCTGCAGGAGGATGCGGTTAACCCCTCCCCTGCCGGCTGCTATTGGCAGCCAATAGCAGCGATCCTGGGGGGGTGACGAAATCGCCACCTCCCCATAGATACAGGAGGTGATCGGGGGTGTATCCTACACCCCCGATCACATTGTATCTCCGGGTCAGCGGGTCACCAGTGACCCGCATCACCGGAATCGCAGCGATTCACAAGTGTGAATTCGCTTGCGTTTTTTTGCGATCGCCGACATGGGGGGGTCTAATGACCCCCCCCTGGGCGTTTGCACGGGATGCCTGCTGAATGATTTCAGCAGGCATCCCGGTCCGATCCCCGCCCGGCGGGGACCGGAATTGTCCATGACGTACGCGTACGTCATGGGTCCTTAAGTACCATGGTTAAGGTTAAGGAAAACATTTTTTTTTTTTATATATATATATATCAACTGGCTCCAGAAAGTTAAACAGATTTGTAAATGACTTCTATTAAAAAATCTTAATCCTTCCAATAATTATCAGCTGCTGAAGTTGAGTTGTTCTTTTCTGTCTGACAACAGTGCTCTCTGCTGACATCTCTGCTTGTCTCGGGAACTGCACAGAGTAGAAGAGGTTTGCTATGGGGATTTGCTTCTACTCTGGACAGTTCCCGAGACACATCATCAGAGAACACTTAGACAGAAAAGAAAAACTCAACTTCAGCAGCTCATAAGTACTGAAAGGATTAAGATTTTTTAATAGAAGTAATTTACAAATCTGTTTAACCTTCTGGAGCCAGTTGATATATATATATATATATATATATATATATAAAAAGTTTTTCCCGGGATAACCCCTTTAAAATATCCTTGTTGTACACATGTTTAGTTTGACCCCTCACTTCACAAAGTGACAACCCCCAGAATATCTAAATATCTACACAATAGTCAGCGACTGGACGTTGATAAAGACAGAACCCGGCTTAAACAAAAAATAATAATTTTTTAACAAAATTAGAACATTTCTACTTCTCTGTTCTTATAAAATGTACAAAGTGTGAAAAGTGTCACAATAATAAAAGCCAACTATAAGATAAAGGAATAAACTCCCATAAATAACAGGCGTATAAAACATTGCACGTGGCAGTACAGTACAGGACACGGGATCCATGAAGCTGCTACAAACACTAGCGCTTGTCTGCGGATAAGTTGTGCGCCCACCGACTCAGTTTCACCTTCCAGTCGTTGCGAATGGCGGCTTCAAACTTTATTTGGAAATTTTTCAGAGCTTCCTCGTCAGTCATGTGAACCCCCAGGGAGTCCTACAGGAAATGAAGGGTAGACATCATGAAGATTATAGCGCCCCAGTGTGGCTGTATTGCTGTAAGTAAGAGGTACACAGGGGTGAACATAGAGGAAGCTAAAGATGGGCCATTCTTAACTAATCCAATTTTATGCAGAATATCCTTAAAAATTTGGATTAATCAGAATATACATTTTTGGGGATTCGTTTTGGGGGAATCTCATGCAGGAGCAAGGGCGCCTGTCAAAGACAGGAGGCCCTGCTACGGTACACTTAGTGGCAAAGCATACTCCGTATTTCTCCTGGTTTAGGTACTCGGCCCCTAGACATCTTATCCCCTATTCAAAGGATAGGGGATACGATGTCTGATCGTGGAGTCCCGCCGCTGGGGACCCCCGTGATCTCGGCTGTGGCACCCGGCATTCGTTTAGAGCGTCAGGTGCAGTACTGGAGGCTCGTGACGTCACGGCCGCACCCCCTCAATGCAAGTCTATGGGAGGGGGCGTGACTGTCGTCACGCCCCCTCCCATAGACTTGCATTGAGGGGGTGCGGCCGTGACGTCACGAGCCTCCGCCTCGCATCTCCAGTCATCCAGCAAGGAGCGAACTAGCTGATTGGTGGACACCCCCAATAACACAGATGACACCAACAATGGTTATTCGTCAGGGGAGTGAATGGCGTGACAGTGCGCATGCTTGACTGCTGATCCACTCATTCTCTAGGGGACTTCTGGATATTGTCCAACTCTCAACATGGCGGATGTTCAGAATCCCATAGAGGGTAAAAGGAGAAATGGCCGAGCACGCACCCTGCCACTCCAGTTACTGACACCTAATCTCCCCCCCTGATCAGCTAGTCATCTCCTATCCCATAGAGAAGGGGTAACCTGTCATTTTAGGATAACTCCTTTGAGGTGGAGTTCCCATCTGTGTTGAAGGTCAGATGCTCCGCTGCATGCATGATGGACACCATTGACTTTAATAGGGTCTATTGGGTTTTCTCCCTCCCCCGACACCTGTGGAGGAGGAATTATGACCCCTGGACAGGGTGGAAGTCAGGTCACTGAGGACTCATAGAGAAAAGACTATGTGGGCGGCAGAAATGTCCGGTCCAGTAGACGGATTGGTTTGGGCACCGCCCTACCCCTCCGCCGGACTGACTCTAATAAGAGAGGAGTCTCCATACCTCCTGCTCTGCAGGCTTGTGCACAATGTACGGTATTTTACCTTCATGTAATGGAGGAGCAATGAGGAGTTGGGTTCGGACAGTCCGGCTCCGTTCATTAGACTGACCATATTCAAGAACATTCTTCTATTCTTCCTCAGGACACTATACGCCTTTTCACACACGCAACGAAACCTGCAGGTAAGACGGAGCCCGTAGAGATGTTACATTGTTGCCGGTCATTGATAGTTCAGGAAACAAATCAGCGTTACCAGGTGAAGTCCTTATCAGACGGGAAGAGCAGGTCCCAATAATGTGCGCCAATCTCTGTAATCTGGTGAAGCCTTTAACCCCTTAAGCTTTTAGCTCTCTCCTAGCCTCTGCTCTCTTAGCTATCTCCTAGCCTCTCTGCTCTTTTAGCTCTCTTCTAGTCACTATTTACTCCTTTAACTCTCTCTTAGCCTCTCTACTCCTGTAGCTCTCTCCTAGTCTCTCTTGGCTCCTTTAGCTCTCCCCTAGTCTCTCTTTGCTCCTTTAGCTCTATCCTAGCCTCTCTACTCTTTTAGCTCTCTCCTAGCTTCTCTACTCTTTTAGCTCTCTCCTAGTCTCTCTTTGCTCCTTCAGCTCTCTCCTAGTGTTGATTCTCTTTTAGCTCTCTCCTAGTCTCTTTGCTCCTTTAGTTCTCTCTCCTAGTCTCTCTATGCTCCTTTAGCTCTCTCCTAGTCTCTCTTTGCTCCTTTAGCTCTCTCCTAGCCTCTCTACGCTTTTAGCTCTCTCCTAGCCTCTCTGCTCTTTTAGCTCTCTCCTAGTCTCCCTCTGCTCTTTTAGCTCTCTCCTAGTCTCTATTTGCTCCTTTAGCTCTCTCCTAGCCTCTCCCGGGTCTTCATGGTGAGAAATTGGAAAAAAAAAATAATGCAATTTTGGACATTTTTGTGTGTGCATTTCATGGCATAGCACTGAACAGTGAGGTCGGCACTGAACTGATACATTATGGCAGAGCCAGAGAAAGGATCCATCAACCAAAGGATGCTAAGTGACCTACAGCCGCCATTTTAGCACACTGGACCCCTGTGATCACCCAGCGATGATACAGCCGTCACCAGTATCTTTTACCTTTAGATGCCGTGATCGATTATATATATCTTTTTTAATATATAGATTATATATATATATATATATATCGATGAATATAGGTTAATATATTTTAGTATCTTTCTCCACCAGACTATATACTTTTATTGAGCCTTTCATATAGTGGTCATGTTGTCAGTAACAAAACACTTAGTTATATATCTTGGGGTCATGGACTTATTTTAATACGATTTTCTAAACCAGAAATACCGCTTTAAAGGGGTACTCCGCTACTCAGCGTTTGGTACTAACTGTTCCGAATGCTGGAGCTGGCGCCGGGAGCTCGTGACGTCATAGTCACTAGGGATCGACCAATATCGATTTTTTATGGCCGATACCGATAATTTATACCGCTATTCCGGTATAAGTTATCGGCTATTTACACCCACCCCACCAGGCCCTGCAGAAGCTGCTGCAGATCAATGAACTGCAGCGGCTTTTGCGGGGCCAGAGACTGCCGCCTGCTTCTCTCTCCCTGCCTGTCCTGGGGTCCTCCCTAGTCCAACCACAGCTGCCCTATTGCCTCCCCCATCCCTGGTTTTATAATGACCTGTTCCCGGGGTCCGCGCTACTTCTGGCTCCGGCAGCGTCCTGAGCTGTCACTGTGCGCACTGAAGGTGATGTTGCGTTGAGGACGTCACTAGTCATTGCGCTTGCGCAGCGCGCAGAATGCCGCAGGAGTCAGAAGTAGCGCGGACCCCGGGAACAGGTAATTATAAAACCGGGGATGGAGGCGGGGCATTATCGGCAAGGTAATTGCCGATACCGATAATGTCCAAAATCGTGAATATCGGCCGATAATATCTGCCAAACCGAGAATCGGTCGATCCCTAATAGCCTCGCCCCCTCTTGAAGTCACGCCCCGCTCCCTCAATGCAAGTCTATGGGAGGGGGCGTGACGGCTGTCATGTCATGAGGAGGCGGGGCTATGACGTCACAAGCTCCCGGCGCCGGCTCCAGCGTTTGGAACAGTTTGTTCCGAACGCTGAGCAGCGGAGTACCCCTTTAAGTCTTTGGTCTTTCCTAGAAGAATGAACTCACCAATCCAATTTGATCTGATTGTGCGCCGTTCCGTGCTGTATGACGTGCAGAATATCAGGGGTCAGGATGAAGGGGGGGTGCTCTTGTCTGAGGCCGAACTTGGTTTTGCATTTTCCAAGATTGTGTCCATGGAAAATCTGGAGAAGAAAAGAAATGACAAATAATACACAGCAGGAAGCCAGAAGGTTATAAATAAGCAAAATCAATGGGATTTCATAGGTATAAAATATTTCCCACATACACAGAAGGATCCAAATGGTCCTAACAATGCGGCCAATGACGGCAATTCTTACAGAGAATCCAATGGACCCTGATCGATACATTCTGACACTATGAGAAGTGGCTCTATATACTCCGCATACACTGTCATGTTGGAAAATGGGGGGTAAAGGGTTAAATGATGTTAAATAGAGATGAGTGAATCCCTCAAAATTTGTTTTGGGTCGAATTTGCTGTAGGATTTAATTCAGATTTCAAATCAGATTCAAAACAGGAGTAAAGACTCCTGTCAAAGTAATGAGTCCCTGCTCCTGTTCACTGAGCTACAAGGCAAACACTATAAGCCTCTCTGCTCAGTTAACAATCAATAAACTGGTTGCAGAGCCTCTGGACCACTGTATACAACATCACCACTTCAGCCATATACATTCAGGTGCAGCAAATGTTAACTGAGCAGGGGGCATACAGTGTATGGTTCGTTGCTCAGTGAACAGGAGCAGGAGCTCCCGCCTTTCACAGAAGTCCCCGATCCCGTACATGTTCTGCACAACACAGGTGGCCAAAATTTCAGATCGGACAAAGGACAAATAAAGATTTTTTTTCTGAAATTCAGAGTAAGTTTGATTTTCAAATCGATTTGCTCATCTCTAATATAAATTCTTTAAAGGGGTACTCCACCCCTAGACATCTTATCCCCTATTCAAAGGATAGGGGATAAGATGTCTGATCGCCGGGGTCCCTCGTGATCTCGGTTGCAGCATCCCAGACATCCGGTGCTGGGAGAAAACTTTGCTCCGTGCGGGTTGACTGGCTTGAGATGTCACGTCCCGCTCGTGATGTCCCAGACACGCGCCCTCAGTGCAAGTCTATGGGAGGGGGCGTGACGGCCGTCACGCCCCCTCCCTTAGACTTGCATTGAGGGGGCACAGACTTAACGTCACGAGCGGGGCTGTGACGTCACGAGCCTCCGGCACTGCCCCCAACAAATACCTGGTGCACCAGGAGTCCTCAGCGGCGGGTCCCCCGCGATCAGACATCTTATCCCCTATCCTTTGGATAGGGAATAAGATGTCTAGCAGCGGAGTACCCCTTTAAGGAAAATGGACCCTGGTGTAGTATCAGATAACAGAGCAGAGCACGCTCACCACCTGTCCTGTTACTCGGATCAGAATCTTGTCACTCGCTCCATCTCCGATGCCAAGGACATAGGCCGCCACCCAATACCCTGCGCAGGATCGGGTGAACTCCTCCATGGCGCGCTGCAGAGACTCCCTGCCAGATACAAGACAACGATGTTACATACAACAACTATTCCCATCATCTCAGCGTCTGCTCATTTCCTCTATGCCGGGATATCATGTGCAACAAAGTACAGTGGGGGAAAGTGGTAATGGGGGATGAAGAGGCCCAAACTGCCCCCCTTAAGGATTGGCACTAACGTGGGGGCACTATAAACTATAAGCCCTGTTATAGGTGGCAGGGTAAGGGTTCCTACATACTGGGTATACAGAGGATTTCCTGCTGTACAGCTCAATGGAGGCCTCCAGTGGATATACACATACAGTGGCCTCTCTTACCCATAGGTTCCATATTTAAAGCGTACCCATCAAATTCAACAAAAAATATATTTTTTTTAATATATCACTCACTACCTAATCCTGACCTCGTACATATAATTTTTATGGGTCTTACACCTTTATTTTTTTATTACACTTTTAATTTAGCTCACTATTCTGAATTCCTCTCACAGGGAGGGGGCGTGGCCTCACTGTTTTGGTCTCCGCCCCCTCCCTCAGTATGTTTCTGCTCACATCTCCCCTAGCATTAGCAAAACTACAACTCCCAGCATGTCCTCACCGACGACAGTAGCAGGACACAAGCTGACAGTGGGAGGAGCCCTGTGCTCATAGCTGTCAATCAAGGA
The DNA here is from genome assembly GCF_029499605.1 of Hyla sarda. Classification (NCBI taxonomy): domain Eukaryota; kingdom Metazoa; phylum Chordata; class Amphibia; order Anura; family Hylidae; genus Hyla; species Hyla sarda. The sequence continues at coordinate 7,456,924 of NC_079200.1, read as the reverse complement.
AG